>NC_070640.1:6595968-6798219 GCF_947347685.1 Pleuronectes platessa | reverse complement strand
TTTTCCTGTTCAGGAGTTTCGAGTGCACAGTTTCTCCTGACTTGAACTGCAGGTGCCCATCTGGGTCCCACCGCTGATTTAGGGCTCAGCAAATAAAACTTTATTTCTCGGTCAGGGTTATTTTTTCCCCTCCACTCAATAAAACCAGATCAGCATCTTTTTTGTCTCCTACCTCTCTTTTAAATATATGGTCGTATACGTTAGCGTGTGATTACCTGTCCTCCTGCACATGGCGTGTTGGTTCAGATTAGGGGTCATAAATGTAATGTCTTTACCGTCATGTCTCTGCAGGGGTGTGTAATTCAAAACAGTCTCTGGGATTTCCTCCGATTGCCTCCCTTTATATTCTTCTAAACCCAGACGTGAAGAAACCTGCCTGACGTTGAATCAGTTGTCACAGCGATTGTTATTTGCAGATGTAGCTTTGTCTAGATATGATAAATGAGGTCAGGGTTTTTCTTAAGATTAAAAAAGACTTGCAGGGACAGTGACTTCACCTTTACAGTTCTGGGCGTGTTTTCAGGAAGTTGACATAAGATGAACTGTTGGTGAAATAAAAGATTGCCAGGTTCAAAAGGGCATTTTTAAGAAACCAGGCAGTTGGGTTTTTGATGCTTGTCCAAGTGACACCTTCAGCTCGTTGCTACTGTGACTACCTGGCTAGAGTGAGAATACCATTGGCTTAGGGTTTGCAACACAAACTGCTCCAGATGCTTTCCGGAAATATCTTATTGATATATCCACTTTATATGGGTGGACAGAACAATAACCAATAATCAGTCCCTGTCGTGGGAATCGAACAACGGGCTTCGATGTGACAGGCGGTAGAACATCAATGCTAACTCAGTTTTATGTCACTAAACATTTTATTGTAGGATATTTTAATCCAACTCAGTTTAGATCCTCCATCTGCGCAAACAGGGCTAAAGCCGATGAGTAAGGTCTGGTTTGGTTTGTTTGGTGATGTGGTAAGAACCAGGCTTCACAGGGAACCGGCTGGTTTTGATATTCTGCCCAAACAGGGTTTGGCTTCTGGGGTGAAGCTGCCTCGAGCACTGCCTCCCCCCCCAGCCCTCCCCAGAGAACTTAAACCATGAATGGCCACCTGCTCGAATTTGTCTCCCTCCGGACTTTCTGGATTTATCCATCCTCACATGCCCACGGTTTTTGGGGCGAGTGGGAAGAAGTGGTTTTAGATTTCTTGAAAGTCATCTGTCTTCACTGCAGGAGGCTGAGTTCAAGATGTGGGCTGGTCCGGATAGATGTGCCGAAGGTCTCCAGTCTGCTGACAGTGCTGATTATGGAAAGATCTGAGGAAGTGTGTGTGTGTGTGTGTGTGTGTGTGTGTGTGTGGAAGTGTGTGGTCCAGGCGAGGGCCGAGGACAGGATGACATCAAGCAGACCCATCTATTTAAATGACAGGAGTCCTTTGTGGAAAGGCCGTGAACCTCTACCTCCTGTAGCTAAAAGGCATTTTCAACTTCAACCAAAACACACAGTCAGCCACACAGTCTCACACACACAAACACACATGTACACAAGCACACACACTCATTCCAGTGGCATATGCAACAGCCTAATCTACAACGACTCCATTCTCATCCTGCTTCATCCCTTAACTAAACAAGTCGCATATTTCCAGCTGAAGTGTTTATCGTGTAAACTCGTCTCATCATGAAAAGCTGCTGCTATCTCTCAAATTCAAAACTCTTAAAACACTATCGGAGGTGGTGACATCATCACAAGGCATGTAATAAAACTTTTTATCTGGAAAAGTTCAGTCTCGGTTACTGAGCGGTATCACTGGAGTTGTGCTGATAAACACCGAGCTGCTGGGTGATGTCACTGTGGAGCCTTTTTTTTTGCAAATGCATGCAAAGGGCGTTGACCTCGAGATAAACACGCCGGGCCGAGCGCTCAGCAGGCGTCGGGGCATCTGTCCCGCGTTACTCCGGTCGACTCGTCTAAACAGACGTCCCTGGGATGAAGTTACAGCGGAGACCAAGTCTGATGCAGAACGACAGAAAGATAATAAATGTAATCTTGTACAGTCCATCAGCTCGGTCGACTACTCACTTCATAGATGGAAGCAGCCGGGGGAAAAGCTACGTTTCCATGTTTACACCTCATAAGTTAATTTGTTTTGACAGAAGCATTCGCAGGATATATAATGCAAAGGTCTTGCTTTATAACCCTGACTATTATGGAAAGGAGTGGGGGGGTAGAAAAAGGCCTCACCACACTAAAGGCTCATTTGGGAACAACCACTTTTCAGCCTCTAAAGATTTGTGGGTTTCTAGTCAGGGCATCACCAGGCTTTGTTAGTTGTCCCTCTTCTCTCTTTTTACGTAGGATGCATTCTGTAATTAAGTCATTACCGTTCCCCTTCCTGAGGGAGCTCCTCTTTAACGTAACAAGCTTCTCCTTCCACCATCAGATCCCCCGTTTCTCTATAATTACATGAATTTTAAACCATAAAAAATGTCCTATTTCATCTTCTGTGTCCTGTGTTTTTTTTTTAACACATCCTTCTTTTTTTCTCCTGTGTTTCCAGAATTTCCGTCCCATCAGCAGCGGATATGGCGGTTACAGCCGTAAACCTTCCTACACCCCCGAGCCCCAGTCCCCACCGGCCCCACCGGCCCCTCAGCCCACTTACGTGAATAACGGACACTCCAGGCCCAACAACGGCCACAGCTATGGATACGGAAACGGACACACACAGTACAACAACCCGACCGGGCTTTACGCTGGCAGCAACGGTGACAAGTATCTGCCAAGCAAGATGGGCGGCCTGAACCTCAGCGCCTCACACAGGTGAGACATTCAAACTGCGATTTACGCTTGAGACTAAACAGGCGTTTAAGTTAGACTGGTTTAGGACTCTACATAACAATAATTCCTCATATATCTACAAAGTTATGAAACTATATAAATGGCAACAATTTTAGAAATCTTTTTTTTTCAACCGTCTCTATGTTGTTGATAGCAGGGACTCATGAGGTGTATCAGCTTTCACTATCTCCCATGGGGTTTTCCGACACCTGCCTCATTGCACAACACAACTGTTAGAAAATCCTGGTAATGGTTATAAATAGTTCTCAAGCGATTTCCTCTAAAATCCATAAACCTCACCAGGTTTTTTTACAGACCTGCAGAGTGAATCCCATGAAGACACTCAGCAGCAGATGCATACACACACACACACAGACACACACACAAACACACAGACAGCCAAATAAGTATAAACACTAAATGTCTCCTGACACACCTGCAAAGATGAGTTGGTGCCTCTGGAAAAGCCATTTGTTGTTGTGTGTCCCCTCAGGTGGACGATAAATATGTTAGTTTAGACTTCCAATGAACGTCCACTCTAGAGTCCTGGTCATCTGTACTAGGCCCAAACACACACACACACACACACACACACACAAACACTGCACTTCCTTCAGACACTTGCAGTTGAGTGTGTCAGGATTCAAGCACATCTGTCAGCAGCCCCGTGCATCTCCCAGAGGTTTGAATGTATCGGGTGAACGTGCTTCCTCCTGTGCGGTTGTGGAATGACTTGATGGATGGATGAACATCCCCGACCATAGCGCGGGGCTGCTGTGATTGAGACGTCACGCCGGTGGAATCGCATGTCGAGCGTAAGGCGGAGACGTTTCTCTGCAAAAGACAGATTGATGCGATGTGTTTGTAGAAAGAAGAATGCTGCATTTCTCGTGGTCTGGGAGCCATCATCTGTTTGATTTTTTATCTTTATGTTTAGGCTACTTCAGCTCCTTTCATTCCTTCTTTAGTCAAACATCCCATCACAACAAATGTATTGTTCAAATCCGCCAAAATCACATCATCCCCCATGATTACTAAATGTTTTTTAAACACTAATAATACTGGTCTCTTTCCTCTCCTGTCTCCTTCAGCCCGGAGCCTCTCATGCAGCCTCCCATGCAGCCTCCTATGCAGCGGCCCATGCATTCTCCCGTGCAACTTCCCATGCAGCCTCCCATGCAGTCTCCCCTGCAGCCTCCCCTGCACTCCCCCGGGGGCCACAATGGTTTCAACCCACAGTCGGACGTCTACAAGATGCTGCAGGACTACGAGGAGCCCGTCTCTGAACCCAAACAGTCCGGCTCCTTCAAGTATCTCCAGGGAATCCTGGAGGCTGAGGATGGAGGTAGGGATTACTGTGCTGCACTTCACACCATGCTGCTTTTTGCAGGAACAGGGAAACACCCATAACAATCTTTGTATTGAGCCAGAAGCCAGAGTTGAATTTCATTCATTGGAGTTTTAAATGTTGAGATGAGGCATGTGGTAAGCCCCTCTGGACTTTCCCGTGTGCATCCATGCAATTCTCACAAAGTGTTTTGTAACCTAATATTGTTTATTCGTGTATATGCTGAAAATTCCTGGGTCAATGTTTCCTCCAATGCAAATGAGGCCAAGTCCGGCCAAAGGAACATCTTGCTCAAGACTGTTTCCAAATCCTTCTGTCAAACTGGCATAGTTTTCCTTATATAGAAAGACCCAGGCAGCGAGGACAGAGCGAGCGAGTCAGCAGGAGAGAGAACAAGAGACAGAGGGAACAGGAGAAGAAAAAAAAAGCGATGAAGCTCTTTAAATAGCTCACGCACGGATGAACAAGGGAGGGAAGTTTTTCTAAGGCGATCTACTGCAAAAACAACTTCACAAAGGTCACTAAAGAGAGAAATATGGTTTTCCTGTCGGCCCTCTGACCACGCGGCCGCCGAACTTCTGAGAGGGAGTCATGTGATGCTGACAGCAGGGATAATCCCCGGAACTAAAACCCTCTCTTCGGGGTTCCTTGTTTATCACCAGCGCAGGACAAAAGTTGTGAAAGCAGTAATGATAAGCCAAGGGTCGGTATGTCACAGCAGAGAGAGCACAGTCCTCAGGGAACAGGGGTGGTGACCTGTTAGCTCGGATCATCAATGATTGATACATTTTTTTCTCACACTGAGGCGTCCTTTAGAAACGTCCTTTAACTCGTACTGCTGGAACTGGAGTGTCAGCAGCTGTTAATGCAGGATTCCGCCCAAGCATCATCAGCATGTTTGCTCAGTAACAAATTCCACGTGTCAACAATCGTTCGAATGGTTTGTGTGCACCGTGTGAACTTTGTCATATTTAAGAAGCTCTGTCCAAAGTTCTAGCAATTGCTTCAATCTGCTCGGAGAGAGTTCACATACTCTGGTTTGACTGATGTGGGTTTCAGATGGCAGTGCAGTTGCAGATGTTCCTGTTCTACAGCACCGAAATATGGCTAATGTGTCGTGGTATAGTAAACTGAATATTTTCCATGCAACAAATCAAGACAAATATGCAGTTTATGTTTCCTCCTGGGGCCCATTTCAGTAAATTTGCAGCATGCAGGCTTGCAACTTGAGAGCATTCCCTCTTATATTAATGTTAACACAAAAGAAAAGCACTGCAGGAGTTGTATTCCCTCAGTTTATTTATTATTGACAATTCATGCTTGCCATTCTACTGTCTATTAGACACGCAGCTACATCAGCAACACACAAACACACGCACACACACACAATGACACAAGGAACTTTTACAGCGTATACTCTGTCGAGATGTCAAGGTCAAACTCTTACTTAGCATTTGCACATGTTCCGTATTGTTGCACAGTTTGAAGATTTGCTTTCAACTTTTCCTTAGTTTTATTCTTTTTTTTGCTTTATATAAAACGCTAGTGCAAGAGATAACAAAAATAAGAAAGTCTATCATTTTGATACGTATCAGTCATTTTATGGGAGATAATCAACGGCACCATTTGTGTGTAAGACGTGTCAGCAAATCACTTTCGGGAAACAAAGACCCTGTTACTCATTTTTGACAAAAGCAAAATAAGCCCATATCTCTTCTCTCACTAATAATGCTGGGTAATATCAAAGCTCAGTGTTTCTTGCTTCTCTGCCAAAACACAGCTGGGATTGGCTCCAGCCCCGCGGTGACCCTGAAAAGGATAAGCGGTGTAGGTACTTAGAGAGATAGCAACGTTTAGTCTGCAAATCATTATCTTTAGCAACTATATACAGTGCGATATATACGGAAAAATATCAGTTTCTCACATTTTAGAAGAAGAAAACGACTGATTTCTTTTCCCTGTGGAATATTACCATCCCGGGGGCAAAAGTGAAAACTTCCCTGCCGGTTATCACACCTCTGGGTCGGCCTTTTTGATGTGAGAACCGACAGGATAATCCAGAGCACACGGAACAAACGCTGAGGCCTGGAGCGCTGCCAGGCCGCTTCAACCTGAATTTACTGCTCAATACTGCACTCAACGCAGCGAGCGAGAGGGGGAGTGCTGTTGAAGGAGAAGAGTGGCGCTAATGATAGACAAAGGGGCTGCAGGGAGAGAGAGATAGAGGGAGAGAGAGAGAGAGTAAGTAGCGCCGCTGATGGATGGAAGAGATTAAAAGGAAAGTGTGTTTGTCTGCTGTCGGTGGTCGTTCGGCTCCGGGGGAGACTCGACAGGTTGATTGACAGACCGGGTCCTCGGTGAGATGAGCCTGACGAATCCCCAGGTTTAACATCGGGATCACTTTTCAAAAAGCTGTACCTGTCTCAGCGTTCGTCTGCGTGAGATGTGAGAGAGGTCCTGTCGCTGCAGTGCGTCCCCGGGACAGGCAGGAAGTCGAGTTAACAGCTGTGAGCGGGTTCGGGTGAAATCCTCCTGTTTTTTTACGCATACCTTGTTGTCAGGCTTTTAAATCACCACAGTTGGTCCCACTTTTGAAGAAGCACCCCCCCCCCCCCCCCTTTGGTAGAGGCCATGTTGACTTTCAGGGGGCTTTTAAAGTTAAAGCAAACAAGAGTGTCAGTTTACCCAGAATTCCAGAGGCTTCGAGATGATTGGCTAGAAACGGTGATATAGAAAAGGGGAGGAGGTTTAAAGTTTCATTCTTTAAGATGGATAGAATATAGAGAGTTAAACCCAATTTACCAATATTTGGGTCTTCTTTGTGTAAGTTATATGAGAACAAATAAGCATTTACTCAAGAATAGAACAACTACTTTATGTTTTTATTTCTTTTGAATATGAATACTTGAGATTTCTCTATCGCACACGACACTTTATGATATAAAATAAAAAAGCGATTCATGGATAGAAGGATACGAGAGGACAAGACGTTTGAGAACGTGTTTCTTCAACAGCTGGGAAAAGAAATAAACATTAGTGCCGGTGACCTCCGCTAAAAACCTCACACCTTCCCACCCGCCATATTTTCTACCTTCAGTTGTTTATGTCCCACAAAAACGACCTTCTATCAACTGCTCCGGGGTAATGTTGCAGCAGAAAGATGGTCGCCTCACACAATGATGAACGACGGCCACAAAAGCTAGTTTCAGTGCGTGTAAAAGAGCTCAGAAGGGAAACAGGCCGTGTCCTTTCCCAGAATACCTACATCCATCAGCGTCTCTGGTCTGCACGGAGGGAAATGTTATACTCTCAAAGTAAAACACTTCTCTGATTATTGATGCCTGCTGGATGATGAAATGTAAACGTGAAATTGCTCGCACATAGTGGGAGCTGCAACGCTCAGGTCACCTTGTCCCATGCACCATATGGGAGGTCAAAGGGAAAATATATCAAAGTGGTCCCTCTGCTCGAATGCAGTGCAGGCGATAGAGTGATGGAGATAAACATCACATCAGTCAAGTTCCCCTTTTCAATCCAGTGCAGAGGAGGTTGATCCGGGGGTGCGAGGGTTCGAGGGAACGTTAAGCTCAGATGATTATTCCTCAGGGGCCGAGACGGACCTGAAAAGATTTAAAGCCCCGTTAAGACTTCTGCTCCAGTGGTTGTTAAACATGTGATTCCATGGGGACCTTTCAACTGTCGAAAGGCACAGGGGAGAAAACCTCCGATCTCCGAACAGACATTGTTTAGATTCTTAATTTAATTTGTAGAACTAGTTCAATGCTTTTTATGAAACCTGTTTGCTTTGCCTCTTGTGATGCTTTTTTCTGAAGCTATAAAAATACCTGCTGAGGGAGCTGAGCTGCTTCTGCTTCACAAAGAGCTGGTTACTTGTTTAAATTAAATTTCAACTGAAACTTGACTCAGTATACAGAACCCTGAACTGCAGAATCAGTTGTTGTTGTTGTTGTTGTTGTTGTTGTGAATGCGCTGTTATCGTCACTTTCACTTTGGTTGGAGCCGCCGCTGCTTCAGAGCGTTGATCACTGATCATTAATACTTTATGTTTCGCACCAAATTCTAAGCTGCTCTCACAGTGTGAAGCCGATAAGATTCCAAAACACATGGTTTTAATAATAGGTTTTCATTAATCCTTAAAACTATCATGTCAGCACTTTCTTCAGTTGTTCTTTATCTTGTAACAAAGTTTTTCTCTGACGTCCCCAGAGAAGATGAATGTATCCCCCCAGCAGCGGATCATTGGCTCCATTTTCCAATTCTATATTTCTTTCTAAATCCCCTTTTTAAAACCCTTTGAGAATTTAAAACCTGCAAATGGTCAGGAACAAATCAAGACAGTTTACTCTGACTTCCTTAAAGAGTGCTTTCTCTCCCCTCAACAGCTGTATACACTTATATTATTACAGCTGTTTATTTTTCTTTCAATATCGGGATTTGCTCTGCCTGCAACCCCCCCCCCCCCCGGCTCCAAACTCTGCACTTGACAGGTCTCAGTCAGACGGAGGCTAACACACACACACACACGCACACACACACGCACACACACATACACACACACACACACACACACACACACACACACACACACAAACACACACATCTGGTTGATATTAGTCACAGTGAGGGACACACTAGTTGCTTGGGGTGAGATACGCCGGCTTGTCACTGTCCGTCAAACGAAACAAGCTCTCAGTCGTCTTGTTTTGCTTCCGTCCTAACTCTGAAAACTCTAAACGTCCAATGTCTCTCAAAGACAATGCACATAAAAGCTCCTCCATTAGAGAGCATCATTAGCTGGTGGAGACATTAATCCCAGGAATAACAAACCCAGCTCATGTCAGCTCTTTAACACGGAGCGGTGTGAGGGGAACTGGTACAGAGTCCTTTGAGTCGGGGGCCAGATGCCAGGTTGTTAGGCCGTGGTAAGTATCGGTGATATGAGGCCTCCGAGCTGCTGGCACATCCCCAGTGAACTAAGTGAAGGAAAATCACTTCTGTGCTGCAGTGGCTCTGCCCAGCTGATCTACCCTGGTGCACCAGTCTGAAGTGGTTCCAGATATACAGTGTTAACCGTACGCCCCTTTTCATGTGATCCAGTTAGACATGACTAAATGCTCATAAGGATATATATGTAAAACTGTAGCAACATAAATAAAAAGTTGGAATAACAACTCTGGAAAAACAATAGGAACTGAACATTACACAATCATTTTTAAGGCCTGGGCCAGTTTCCAAATGTTCTTGTATTTATGCTGTTGTTATTTTCTTATTTCCAGGTGTGTCCCCAACGGAGAGGATGAGAAACTTGAAGTCTCCCATCAGGTCTCCGATCCCCAAACTGGGAAGCCCCATTCCCAGCCCCATGCCTGGTCTCCAGAAGCTCCCGCAGTGCACACGCTGCTGCAACGGCATTGTGTAAGTACAGACATGATATGATGATAATATGAATAGTATGAATTCATCCTTTTTGTGTCAAATATTTAAAAGCTAAGGTAAAATGATCAATCAGCACTGATCTGAGTAGTGTAACAAATGAAACTCAGCAGGTAGTAGCTCCTCTGGTTGACACATAATACGGCCAAGACTTTACTACAGCACCCGTCCATCGCTACATGTCCTATCCTCTGTCCTCCCCCGTATCCTGTCCTATCCTTTACAGTGACAGCCAAGTAAAGGTCTCCGTGATCCACGATTACAGACTGCTGACGATACAGTAAACATGATACTGAAAATACGATGATTTATTCTGAGCCTCGCTGTTTAGACCGTTTCACTCCCACATCTGGAAAGGGTATTTCTCCCGCATGTTTCATCGACACAGCTCGTGGTCATAAAGCTAACATAGTTATTCAGTTATGTTAAAACATAACCTAACAACAGGCATTTCCCAAGCGCCCGAAAAAAAAAATATATATTCCCATTCATCATTTTTAAGGATCAAACCAAACCCTGCTCCACACCCCTTCCCTGGCACAAATGATGTTTACACGTATTTTTGACTGCACACGTGCATGTAGCTGCATATTCATAAACAGTGAGCACACGCACATTCCCGAACACACACTCCAGCCTTCATGCACTGCTAACACCCCCCCCCCCCCCCCCCCCCCCCCGTAAAAGCACCAGGTAAGCAGTGATGTCATCGGCCTACTCTACCCGTGGACAAGAGGGCATTGTGGGAGCTTGTGTGGCATAATTAAGCTGTTATGACCTGGGAGCATTTTACAGCTTTTTAAACAAGTGCAGAGCAGAAGTCAGGGCTTTATCCTGCAAGTTAGGGTTATCGGGAAAGCTGTTAAAGAAAAAAGAAAAGAGAAAATCAACAGGCCCTCGACTGAATGATCGGGTCCCGAGAGGAAAGTCTAACTGGAAGCCTGTGAAGGAACAAGTGCAGTCACTGTGTCACAGAGCAGAGAGCGTCTAAATGAAGCAGTGTTGATCGGTGGCAAGCCGGAAAAACAAACATGTACTATTCATATGTGACAGAAGGAATATGTGTAATGTTTTGTCGAGGAAGGAATATATTAAAATATTTGGTTAGTTGCTATAAAGCTTGATAAACGTGGATTTGCATAGATAACGGGAAATGCAATAAACATCTGTGAGTGTGCAGCTTCCTTTTTAAGAGTTCTGCTCAATGTGATGTCGTCTGCAGCGATGCCTTTTAAGGCCGTCTGCGTTTTGCACGTCAAAGCATCATCATCACTATTTTAGTTTTCGCTCCCCCCACACATATATGGCTGTGTTCTTCCTGTACACTGGTGGTAGAAAGTAAATGTTGGATTCAGACTATAGAGTCCAGCAGTGCACGCAGCAAAGTGAGTCCACATGAAGGCCGAGCAAGAAACCAGTCGACACTAAACACAAATCATACAGTAAACCTCAAGCTGGATATTAAAGACTGAGTGAAGGACGGAGAGCTGGTCCTAAAATAAATCTTGGTGGCTCTTTTGGACAGAGAGCTAGAAAAAATAACCACATACTCAGGAATAGTTTTTTCTCAAGAGGATTATGCAGTTACAGTACGGGAAGTCAAAATAAAAAAGTTTAAATCAGTACATCGAAGATATTTCTGTGTCCTTTGATCCTGTATTGTTTTATGTCATGGTAACCAACACACCACTTATTTTCCAATATATATACAATTTTATTTTCAAATTTTAGTTTTTTGGGGGGGTGTTTGTATGTTTTTTTCACCTATTGCTCTTGTGCCTTAAGGTCCCGTCAATTTGAAATCAAAATGGTGCATCTGTTATAAGTGTTTGTTGGATTAAGGCTAAAAACAACATCTGCTTGTTTCATGTTGGTTGTTTTTCATTGTGCGACCGTCCCCTGCTGTTTCTAAATGTCTAAAAGTCTGTCTCCCCCTCTCTTGTCTCCCTTCAGCGGCACCATCGTGAAGGCCAGGGACAAGCTCTACCACCCCGACTGCTTCAAGTGCGACGACTGCGGCGTCAACCTCAAGCAGAGAGGCTACTTTTTCATCGAGGACAATCTGTACTGTGAGACCCACGCCATGGCGCACGTCCAGGCCCCCGAGGGCTACGACGTCGTGGCGGTCTACCCCAACTCCAAGGTGGAGCTCGTCTGAGCCGGAGGTGGAGCCGGTCATTCTGTAATATAAGTGGGAAGCCAGGATATGGGAGGATGGGTCTAGTGAGTATCTTAGCCTGGGTTTCATTTGGCTCCGTCAAGCAGGAATGACGGTGTTGGATCTTGGAGTTTTTTTACCTTTTCGCAGAGTCCTATGAAATGTGTGTTTCTACACTGACTGACCTTATGAAATGCAAATAGGCATCAGCTATCTTAAAATATGCAAAAGCATCTCCAACCCATCAACCACCTGATATCGTTCTCCACTCACCCATTGAATCCTACACACACAACTACCAGTTCAAGACAAAACAATGTTCAAATCCACATCCCACCCACATTACCAGATTATCCCATGTAAAAATAATACCACGAATAAGCATTGCAGTTAACACAAGAGATGTTTGAGCTGATTGGTCTGTTTGCTGTGATGCCGTGTGCAGAGGAGCTGCTGAATTTTTCCATTTCACCCATTATAGCCACAGTTTCCCAGACAGAACACTCCACTAGGAAATTACCTGTGTTCTGCAAAGTCACCTGAAGGTATCGGTGATGTATTGTTTCATGCTTGGATGGGTTTAAAGGTGTCCGTGTCTTTTTAAACTATAACTTACAGTTACACATTATACTCCTGCTGCCGTTGGACTTTTTGCATTTGTAATTTACATGTTCATTTTTCAGACTTTTATACAGTTACGCAAACCGGGGAGCATCTCTCTTTGATTGTCAATTTTTTATTTTTTAGTGCTCACTTTTCTGTTAAGTGTGATTCATTATAAGCCGAGCGGGGATGGAATGTGTGGCGGTTTGCTTTGAGGTGTGGGTTTGCTGAACTATAACCTGCAGTGGACGCCTCGGTACACAGCTATGAAAACACCACCTTCTGAAATGTCAACAAAAACTGCAGGAGGCATTTTCAAAGCTCCGCGAGAGTCGTGGTTTGATTTAGTCAAAGATGTGAGCACAAAATAAATAACTGAATTAATTTTCAGCTAAATTGCCACAAATGCAGTGAAGGTCATTCCCAACAGAGGAGATAAAGAGCTTCTGGCTCCTGCACCTGACTGGGAGAGGAATTCGAAGCTCTCACACTGAAGAATTCCAGCTCACCGAGGAGAGAGCACAGAGTTCAGCGGCTGTGTTTATTAAAAACACTCGGGGTTAACGCTCTCCGCCCGCTCGCCACATCCTTTAAAAGCAACCATGTGCATTCGAGGAGATAGAGCCGTAGAAAACTGTTAGAAACTCATAAAGTGGGGTTCCGCAGTCGGCAACATGTGGGAGCAATATTGGCTGTGTGTAGAGGGTCGGACCCACTGAGGAGAAACAGCACTGTTCCTCACTGTGGAAGACAGAGAGAGAGAGAGAGAGAGAGAGAGAGAGAGAAGTTGGAGGTCTGCTTAGCTTTTTATTCCCTTCCTACTCTGAATTCAGATTTCTGCTCATAGCCAAGAGATAAATTAAATATTTCTGTACTTGTCTTTTAAAGAGAGAGAGAGAGACACAGAGAGAGGGAGGGAGGGAGGAAAGAAATGAGGGGACTGCGCAAGTTTTCTCCTCTTGACACACTTTTTTTGTTTTTTTTTCGATATCATTCTTGGCGTGTTGTGAACTGGGTGGAGAACAGTGATTTGTTTCTTTTAAAAAACCTTCCTAACAAAACTACTTGGATCATTTCAGATGAGAAAATGAACTTTGCCGTGCTGATATCCGTCTTTTTTTATTTTTTTTCTAGATATCAACAATGTCGTGTAGCCACTGGTATGCCATCTGTACTAGTCACCTTGTAAATTATGTGAAAATGATATTGCTACCACATTGCTCCTTTGGTATTGTATATATTTGTTTTTAATCGTGATTGCTTTAACATACATAAAACATGTGTACTCACATGCCTTTTGCATAGCCTGTGTCTTCACATGATTTCTTTGACACAAAGCCTCTTTTTGTGTTTAACTTATTGTTCTACCAACACGTGTTTTTGTCCTGGATATTCTTATTCGCCTTTTTTTGTAGGATCTGAATAAAATGAGAATTAAATTACAATGATCGTCCACTTTTCTTTACTGCACGAGAAAAGTTTCAAGACCGGCATCTTTAACAGATATCTGGGTCTGTACTTGGTCTGTATTTATGTAGCACTGTGCATCTATGTGCAGCACTCGCTTCTGTGAGAAGGGACAATTTGGTGGGGTCGGTATCTTCTTCAAGGACACTTAGAATGAATGGGGAAGAGTGGGAATCGAACCATTGGCCTTCTGGTGAGAGGACAACCGCTCTACCCCCTTTCACCCACAGCCTCCCACAAGATGTGTGTCTTACGGCCCAAATCCTCAGACATCCACTTCACAGATGCTTTGATTCTGAGCATAAAATTGTCAGGATGTAAAACCCAACCTCGTGGTTTCAGCATGTTGCGTCTCATGCAGCTCTATTCCCCTCGAGAACATGTCTATTTTTCAAGATGTGAGTTAATACACATAAAGTCTAATTTTGACTACTCTTTCTGGGCAGAAATAACAGGAGTTGGTTTTATTAAAGGAGCTCAGATGCTTGTTTTAAAGTTCACTCTGTTATTAATTCAGTTCTACATGTTGCCTTTGCCAAGTTCAACTATCAATAAGATTACCCATCATCCTCCTGCTCACATGTTCCCATCATTAGTTTCCTACTGTAAATGTTCACTTGAAAGTCAACAGATGATCTATTTTTATCACGTTTTGTATCCGCCAGACATTTGTTTTGGAACTTTGCCTGTTACTTGGTCCCTTTCGGCCTTTTGGCCCAATGTCCCCACCTCCGCGTCACCAAACACTGCCTGTCCTATATTTTAATTTGGGCCTATTGTTTAATCTGAGTATGTATACTGACAACATAGTAAATGACAATAAACAAGGAGAGGAGATAAATCATCAACTTTAATCTGCTTGTCCAGTTCTTGTGGGTGGTCCACATGTATTTCTCAACTGACAGAAATCATTAATTTGGAATTAAACCACTGTTTCTCTAAGTGCATTATGTGCTAAACTAACTCCAATCATTCTTTAGGACCTCGGTTTATTAACTTTGAAGTTATGAGAGGCTGAATTTAGTCAGATACATTTTCAAAACATGTGTGAAACATGTTTAAACGAACACTTCGGCTCAGACGTCGTTTGGGAATCGAGCCTGTGGTGCTAAATTCTTCACACATTTCTGCAACGATGCTTTACATTAACTGCAAATGTGTTGACGTTCATCGCTCTTCTGGCTTTTCCTGTCGCTGTGTGTGCTCCAGCCACAGAGCAGACCGACTCCGACACACAGGCAGAGCAGATGTCGAAGATTCAAGGGGTTCGTAATGAAAATCAGGAGGTGAGAAGTCATATATTACCCCATTAAATGACCCAGCGCCTTCAGCTCATTCAGCACAAAGAATGAATGTGTGCAGATCAGGGCGAGAAACAGACACACAACAAGAAAAGAAAGCACGAGAGAGGAAGAAGTAAACAGAACAGCAGTGTCTGGACCAACAGATACCTACTCCTCTGAGGGGTTTTCGTCTAATCAGCATTTGCATGTGGTAAACATTAGCAAATGCTTCCCACATGCGTAACCCAAACTGAACCTAATGCAGTTAGAGGGCTCATGTAGGAATTTTCTTTAAAATTGGCGCCACGGGCAAAATCCAGTCCACTCAAGATGTATGTATTTGTTTCAGGAGAAGGGTCAGATAAGTTTACTGCAAAGTGAATTTTCCTAATGTTCCAAATGTCAGCCGTCGAGATACCTTAGACGTTCATCCACCTTTTGAAAAATACTCCTGGAAAAGGTTCATTCATCGTGCTTTAGTTCAGTTTAGTGATGTGAGCATGAAGTAAAGGTAAATCTGTTGTGGAGGAAATTTACTGAAGAGACCCACGCAGCGAAAAGGAAACAAGACAGGCAACAAGAGGGAGCGAGGGAGCGAGGGAGAGGGAGAGGGAGACCGAGGCTTAAACATGGAAAGAATTCAGCCTCTCTCTCCCGTCTATAAACATTTAGTTCATTTTAAAGATAAACACTTCCAGTTGCACAGACACAGAGCTCGCTGTGCTCTGCAGGCTGCAGCATCGCCACTTGACCGACTAGTTCAGTGTCCGTCACTTCTGTGAACTTTGAATATCAATATGCATGTATAATGTGCAGTTTCCTTCAGCAAAAAATTAAGAAGTGTCATCCTCAAATCAAACAGTGCCTCAAATATACAATTCTACAAAGACTTAAGCAACTACCCTATGAAAAAGTATAAATACAAACAAATTAAAGTTTTTCAATTAAATATAAGTAAACACAAGTCGAGGTAACGTGATTGCAAGGAGCAGAACCACAAAGACAAATTCATCTGTATGGAATAGATGACTGTTATTTGTTTGTTTCATGCATTTGTTGTCATGTCAGTTCCTCCATCCATTATCTGTATTGTTCCAAGGTCCCAGGGGATGTGGAGCCAATCCCAGCTGACATCAGGCGAGAGACGGGTACACAGGTCGTCAGAATATGGCCGACATACAGGGACAAACAACCATTAACATACACAGTCTCAATAAAGAGTCACCAATTAACCTTTCCTCAAATCTGCATAACTTGGAGGAAGCCATAGAAAACCCATGTAATTACGGGGGGGAACATTCAAAGGTCTGAATAAACTGGGATTCGAACCATCAACATTAAGGAAACATTGCTAACCACTGACCACCATGCCACCTAATGTCAATATTTTGTATCTTTGATAATAGACAATCACAGATAAACAAAATATATATATTTCTTCCTTGGCCAAACTTGCATCTGAAGATTACGATCAGACTCTTTGTAGCTCAGTGCAGAAATACATTAAAAAAAAAAAAGATTTATGTATTGAGAATAGATGTTTGATTTATCAACTGTAACTTAATCCTTCTTTAGGCTTCACATGGAGTTTAATACCATCTCTACTCAATAAATCCCAAAGATGAAAGTCCAGTTCTGTGTCTGTGAGTTACAGGCTTGTTTTTCTTTCTGTAAATGTGCTGCTCCGGCTCTTTATTCATGTGAGTGACAGCTCTGATCTGCTGATAGTTCACCAACAGGTCTCTGATCCACCGTTAACACCAGGTTCCTCGTTCTTATCCTTTCTCCTGCATGGTCTTTTCTCCTCTACTTCGAGTTGCATCCCAACAGTGTCACTATAGCACCTCACCTCCTTTGTGTTTGACGACACGTCCTGATCTCTCCATCGTCTCTCTTTCATCTTTGCACCTCCCTCTCCATCTTGACGGAGCATACTGTTCATTCCAGGGCTGTGGTTCCATACGGTACCAACCTGCTGCCTGGGACAGCCGTGATTTGTGGAGTCTTACTGGACGTGTGCCGGAGATACCTGAGAATAAGACTCTGTACATGCAGGAGAGAAACATTCTGGCCATTCCTGGTCACGAGTAAATTAGAAACATGCAACATAAATCAAAGGAGTCTCATGAGCAACACACGGACCTTTGATTTACTTCAGAAGAGGGTTTGGTTCGAAGATGGAGGAGACAAGAGACGACCTTCTGTTTTGCTTTAGATTAAATGGCTCCAACATGAATTCCATTCAAATGTGAAAGCAATAATGCAAATGATTTCTTTTTTTATACGAGCGTACACGTCACAAAGAAATATGCATCTCGTGCATTAAAGTAAAAATCGAGTTGTAGCTTTTGAAACATGGAGGAGTTCACGAGAGGAGCTCTGGGTTTGTCTTTCAGTTATTGAGGATTTTGGTCGTTAAGGATGAGATTCATGAGGATTCTTCTCAAACGTGACAAAACGTTTACAGACAGAGCAACAGTGCTCAAGTATTTGGCAGAAGACTATAGGCGACATCCTCGGTGAGAAATCTGCTGCTTCAAAATGATTTTTTGTGATTATAAAAACATCACACACAAATTGGCAGAGCTTTAATTTAATGGCGTTGTGTTTTTTTTTTACATTCATGATTGCACATGTGTTTGATATTGTATCTTCATTGTTTTGGCTGCGTGAAGGGATGAGACTCTGATGAGTCTTGCTCTGATTCTCATTGGGTTTTGGAAAAGAAACAGTGAGTGATCTCGAGATATGCACAAAGTTCTCAGAGGAGCAGTGAAGTCTGGTGAGGAAAGTCAGCAGCTGGTCCTGAAGAGGTTGGCTAAAAAAGATTGATGGCGGAACAAAATGTTAACTTGGAGTGAATAAACCTGTGAATAATCAAGAAACACAGTTTTCCCAAAATAAAATAAAGGAACGAGCCGAGTGGAAACAAGTTCTAGGGTCTGACTTGAAAACTTTGTGCCTTCATGTGTGATTTCCGACCCCAATTATCTTTTGTTTAACACAACATCACCTAATTCAACTTGATCTGTTTTTATGTTCACTGAGGAAGAGATAATTTTCAGTTCCATTTGTTTGTCAGATTTACTGAAACGGCTTAAATCTGTGTTGACAGAATCAATCGAACGCAGTGAAGTGCGAGACCATTTGCTCTCCAAGTGATTTCTAGGTTCGTTTGGCTGCCTAATCTTATTAACTGGAAAAAGCTTGACCCCATCCGGGAATTAAACTGCTCCCATTGAGCCTTAAGCTGGTTTCACTCAACTACAGGTAAAAAGGAATATTCCAGTATCATGTTAAAATCAACAATAGTCAAAAGTTTCTGCGAATTTGATTGGACCAAGACCGAATCCACACATCTAATGTTGCACAAAAGAGAAGTGACGTGACAGAGCCGGCATTGGAAAAGAGTTTCGGCATCTAAGTTTGTTTTACAGTCAATATTTATCCATGAAGGCAACATTTAAATTGCACAGAACATACATCACATGTGCTGCAATGCATCGAGGGAACGTCCTCTGACGTCCTCTGTTTACTCTGCACAGTGTAAACAGCCAACATGGCCGTCTTCCAGTCAACAAGGAGCCATGGCCACAGTCACTGTTGATCTCTCGACATATGCGACGCATCTCTGCTCTCACACGTCTAAATAAATGTGGAAATAAAAAAAAGCTGAAACAGATGGCTCGTGTTTGAGACATTCCCGCTCTCACCAGAACCTGGCTCGCTGAACGGTAAACTCACCGACAGTGAGGACGGATCAAAGCGGTGCTGGTTTTTGATGGAGGATTATCTTGTCGATCTGAATTTTTAAAAATATGCACGTATATATCTTTGTTTCTGTGAAGAACGCCTTCTGAAACAAACCAGTGGGAATGTTTATGGATTATAACAAATATTTGTGTATAAAAAAAATGCACATTTTAAAAGGAAAAGACAGTGTAAGGACTTTGTAAAACATTATATTCTATGCTGTTGAATCAACCTTACTCATAAGCAAGACAGTGAATGATTGTACTAACAACCTGCACGGTGGGTTTTCAGGGAATACTTTCTTTATTTTTCAATAAAAAATGGAGGTTACCACATGGTAAACTGTGTTGGCATGCTGGGAATCTGAACCATAGACTCTACCTGAAACAAAACAATGGACGAGGTGGATTTCCACAGCCTCCACTGAGCCAGACACACTTGCATAAAAACCTGTTACTGGTCAGGCCTCTGTGTTTAGGCCATTTAGGCACCGATAGAGATTTAGAGGCAAGAGACAGGAAAGACCAGTTAAGCCGATCCAATCAAAACAAGTCAGCCAAAACGGTAAACAGATGTCGCCAGCCGTAAAGAAGTCTCTTGTCTTGTTTTTTCCTCCCTGTCTTTTATCCAAGCCTGGAACTTTGTCCTTTATACTTCCCCCCAGTTCTCTTAATGTCTGTCTGTACTTTTTAAAGGTCTTTTTAATGACAAACTCCCGACAACACCCTAACAAGAAGCAGCAACGTGTCCCAGTGGATACCATAGTGACTCTGTGAGAAGTTCCACCACTGTTGGCTCTACTTGACAAACACTGCAGGAAACGAGTGCCAATTCTTTCTCTCTTTCTTCTTCGTCTCTTTATTCCTCTGTCTCTCTTCCCCTTTAACTGATTGAAAAAAGGTCTCTTTCTTTCTGCAAACAACTCAGGCTGGATGACGTGAAGCGGCCGGATGAGATACTATCATCACAGGAGCTAAGTATAGGACAAGCAGACTCGTAATTCCATCAGAGGTGCCTGTCTGCTGGAGGTATTTGTGTTGCTTTGGTCTCTCTGTATGAATCACACAAACACAGGCAGCGAGGACAGTTCATCTCTTCACTTCAGCATCAGAAAGAATTGAATCGTACAACTCTTTAGTTTGTTGTATAAACTTTATCTAGACTGAAACCTGAGATCTTTGACTGTGCAAAGCTTGTTGTTTTTGTCTTTTCAAAATAAAACTCTACAAAACGTTATCAAAGTTTAAACACTCACTTCATTTTAAATGTAATTAATGAAACGGTTTCAGACAGAAAAGACAAATGAGCACTCGGACTACATGTCAGATGGACAGCCGATCCTTGGATTAATGTAAACTAATATTAGTGATCACAGCGAGAAGGTTCCTGGTTCTAATCCCAGATTGGCAGGGGGCTTTACCGTGTGGAGCTTTCTCCTCATGTCTGCGTAACTTTTGTCCGGGCACTGTGCCTGGCCTCCTACCAGGAGGAGTGGAGTAGATGAGGGATGGATGGATGGATTTTGGCAGCTCCGATTTTTAGCATGCAGTAGAAACAAAGAAAAAACAGCAGCAGTATTAGAACTTTCATAAAACCACATTGTTTGTGTCGTACACGTTATTTTCTGTGTGCTACAGGTAAGCCAAAATACTAGATAGAATACAGTGTTAATACAAGCATATCATCCATATCTTGGGATCAACAAATAGTTTATTTAAATATGTGGATTGGTTGTAATCTGGTCAGCGGTTCAACATTTATTACGTTCTGCTGCATGTCAGTTGTTTCTGTTCACGTGCATGTTTACATTCCTTACATCTTTTGAAGCTCTTCATATATTTCGGGTTCTGTGCCAAATGGTATTTCATGCCAGTTCCCCTTTTCATGAGTCTGGCTATAATTTTTTTAAGAGGTTATCCAACTCTGCTGATGGCTTCCAAGATCATTATCGCTTAGAGTTACCACAACAGAACAATCATTTGGGAAACATGATATATCTACTTTTAAAGTGGCAATAATTAACATTTCAACAATAAAACTGTATCGAATGCCAACGTGAGAACAATGTGTGCATGTGAAAAGGACCTTTTGAGAGGAAATACCACCTTAATCTGCAACTCCCATCAGCTGTGGAGTTTTACAGCAGGTTTAAGTATATTGTTTATTTCTCTGGCTCCAGCTTCACCGTGCTGGTCACGTGTCCGGCTGCAGCAGGCGGCTGCTTCCAGTGAAAAGGCTGTAAAACTCCACAGTGTGCTACCTGCTTGGTTCTAAACAACAGCATCGCCGAGTTAGTGAGAAGCTGCGGAACATCTGGAGAGTGAGACAGCCGAGGTAAAAAGAGAGTCAGTGTTGGAGTTGTATTTGCCAGATGGTGAAAAACACAACTTCACATTTGCTACATTACTGGGAATAACTGGAAATTCACCTTATCAAGTTAAAGAGCGATGATCTTTTAAAGTCTCATAGAAAATAAAGTCTCCATGTTTTATCGACAGATGTATAAATCTTTCATTTCATATTCATCAGCTTTAAATGACTTTCTTACAACAGGGTTAGTTGAAAAACAGAAGTAGTCTGAGAACACAGAAACTATTTGCTCACACACACACACACACACACAGTTTTAAGTTATCCAGGTTTGTGTAAATGACAGGGATTGTGTAATTATAGTTGTGTTAATATGACATAATGTGCAATCCATCCCCAGATGCGTGGGAGTTTTCTGCCGACCGCCTCGATGAAACCATGCAGCTCCACCGGCAAACATGAGCTCATCTCCACCTTCAGACTCATAATTCAAGCTCAGAGCTTAAAATTTGATTCATGAGCGTGAAGATTTCAAGTTTCCTCCAGGAGACAATCTCCATTAGCCTCCGTTGTACCTCACCAACAAAGATTTCTTTGAGGAAGAGTAGAACTTGAAATTCGTCTCGTATTTCTCATGGAGTAACTGCACAAATATTAAAATAATTCAAGTCATGTCAATTTATAATATATATTGTAAAGCTCGTTTCAAAATAACAGATGTTGACCAAAGTGGCTGAAAGATCAAACAAACAGAGACAGGAAATTAATTATTGGCAGCAGCTATTTTTAGCCCCAACATGGAACAATTAAGTAAATGACTGAACAGAATAAACAATGTGTTTCTTCCTTTTTGTTTGCCGTCTCCATGTTAGTGGATCGAACTCAAAGTATCTTGATACCGCGGCTCCATCCCTCGGTCACTACAATGCAGACTGTGGCTCACAATGTGCAAAATGGCCTGATCGTCCGATCTAGTGGATCTAGTGGCGCCGCAGCATCCTTCTTGATGCTCAGTCAGTTAAAGTTTGGACTTGTTATAGTGAATCACGTTGTGTAAACCAGAGGGGGTCTGACTGGAGACAGGCGAAGTTTGTCGAGGCCCCTGCGGAGCGCACACCTGTTCCATCCTGTTCCATCCCCTGACGCACTGCGCAGGCGTGTACCCCCTGATTGAATTTGACTTGTGTGTGTGGGGGGGGGGGGGGGGGGGGTGAAGAGAGGTTCATCCACCGAGGCTGGGGCCTCCACAAGAAATGTCTGGAGCCTGGTGAGTTAGGATTAATTTCAATGTTAGAGTCAATCTGGAAACTGTACTGACTCTCACACATCCTCATAACACCTGGTGGGTTCTATTTTAGGAGTTGTGTTTTGTGTCAGTTGTTTGGTGGTGGTATGAGTCAGCTGTTTATGAAATGCATTGGTTTGATCCCCACTGCTGTGTGGATGAGCTCAGCAGTTCCCTTAATTCAAATGAAGCTGCACCAAATTGCACAAACACATAAATAGCAGTCCCATAAACATGCCCAATTTTTCCAATGAATAATTACCTGGGAAATATGTAAAAAAAATGGAAAAAAATTATCCTGATCAACACCCTGATCCGGATCAGCACCAACATTTTATGAGTTCTTTCCTGACCTATATTCCATCCATCCACCAAGTTTCGTGATAATTTGTCTCGTTGTTTTTGCGTAATCTTACAAACAAACATAAATGGACATGGGTGAAAACAGGACCTCCTGGGCAAAGGTCAAAACACTCTGGTGATGCCACAGCAGAACTTACATTTTAACTTTTAAAAGAAGGTTCAGAACAGAATGTACAAATGGTTGCTCTTCACTTGTTTGGTGGAAGTTCACAAGTCTCAGAGGATTTTCAGATAGAGCAAAAGCTAAAGTGTCAGTCGGACCACCCAGTTTCCTATCTCCCACTCACCTTGCCCCGTTACTGGTAAATACACTATAATTGTTACACTGTCCCGTTTTTTCAGAATCATCCAGTTAAGCTTTGCCTCAACTTTTAAGAAATAAGTAAAAATCAAATTTTTATCAAATGTCGTTCTCCACAGACAAAACCAAAAAATCTGAACAAGAGCATTGAGCCCATAATGGATCATAGAAATTCTTCAAATAGCTGAAAAGTGGATGCTGCCATAGCCTAAGCCTCCATTTTGGCCCATGCTATTGTAATAATCATTTAACTCATTGTTACCATTGTTACCACAAATCTGACAGCACATGAAAATAACTCTACGAAAGCCTGTGGCTGCTGGAAGCAATGAAGTGGATATGATTGATCAAATCCATCCAAAACAGAAATTTAGCTCTCCTCTAATGCCGAGCCAGGCGTTCCCATGCAGCATTTGTTAAGTGTTTTTATAAAAAAAGGAAATAGCTCCATTAAGCTAGAGCCCTAAAATCCTAAAGGACTATTCCTGACTTTAATTATTGGCTTATCAAGACCAAAACGCAAAAAACAGCTCGCCACCGCAGCCCACACAAACACATTTGTTATGAATCAACACACAAGTGGGCCGCTGTCGGATGAACTTGTTTAACTTTGCCCGCGCTTTAATCTGAGGGGCATCAATCTTCCGCTCTTCGAAAATAAGCCCATAAAGTAAAGTTAATCTAGGGCAAATGTATCCGTGTCGGTTACCTCACCACACCAACCCTAGCAGGTCCCACAGATGAGAGGCCAGCGAGCCGCCCTCCTGCCAGATGACAGCACTTTGTTTGCTTGGCATTCCCATGGTTTCCATGGGCAGGGGCTGGAAGGAGGTGCATGGATGTGGCTGTGTGTGAGGGAGCAAAGAAAGAGCGACTGCATGTAGGATCAATTTGTTTACATGAACATGTCGTGCATATAATTGGGCATGTGCACGGGGAGCTGGGAGCGCTCGTGCTTGTTGGAGTTCGCCTGGGATCGTCTAGATGACGATCCCATTGGACCCTCTGAGCTGCATCACGCCTCCTGTGAAGATTGGGACATCACTTCGTTCACGGGATCATTCCTCTGAAACTGCAGTGACACGATACTTTCTAGCAGGTTCGGTGTGGGCATGAAACTGGTTCCCTCTTTGGACACTGGTCCCATTGTGTTTTGCCCTGACACAAATGCTTACTTGACCATTTTATTTGTTTGCAATTCAGGCTGGGCCATGACAGGTTATCCTGGGTGACAAAGCTTTTAAGGTTCGCTGTCAAAACATTTAAAAAGAGACATGTTATTCTTATAATCGTGTTTTATTTTTCCATTTCTGCAGCTCCTCTTCTCAGCCTCTGTCTAAAACTCTTGTCTCTGTAAGGTCACGCCCCCCTTTAAGTCCAGTCTGCTCTGATTCGCCGAGCAGGTCAAAGTGGGGCATTGTGATGTCACATATAAAAGTAGCACCTACTGATGAGTAGCTTCAGTATCAGTGTTTTCTGTGAAGAAGAGGAGCTTGTTTTTTATCATTTTTGGATTTTACATACAGATAAAATCTACATAACCCACTAGAGGAAAGAGATAAACAGATAAAGCACAAGCGGTGCCCTTACAAAGTAAATTATAAAGCAGTGTTTCTAACACATTAAATTAATGTTTAATTTCTGGGATTCATTTCAGCTGTTCAGTCAGCTGTGACTTCACTGTTGTTTATGTAATACATTTCTTAATTTAAGGCCTCCCCCCCTAAGTGCCTCTTAGCTGGGTGTGTCAGGGTGTTCAGCCAGTTCACCCACCAAAGAGCTTTCACTGGGAGATAAGAGCCTCCATTGTCTGAGTGACCCCGGCTGAGCCCGAGTTGGCCAGCGCTCTCTCCTACTGTGCATAACGCTGCATTAATAACATTGTTCACAGGCCTTGAACTCCTTTATCTGACTTCCAGCGGAGAGAAAGAAACTCGCAGCCACTGGGTGTCAAGTGGAAAGCAGGAGAAGGGCTGGGAGGGGTTGATTGGTGGAGAGGTTTCCGATAAGAAAAGACTGATGGCATGAGGAAGCTTTTTCCCACACCCTTGGCTCATCAAGTGAACATTGTTGGTAGAGGCGTGTGCAGAGAGAGATCTGGGCACCAATTGCTGAACCTTGACCTCTGACGTCTTTAATGCATGATGGGCCAATTGGCAGACCGGTTGTTTTGAGACTTTGCCATGAAAAACAAAAAGATATCTAGGACGACCCTGAGAAGTGACATCTTCTGCTTTCATGACACCGAAGGAAGGTTAACCAGTGCTTTGTTTGAACATTGCTACTTTCATGACTTCAGTTAAATCGATGTAAACGTATCCAGGGCCACCGTGCTCGATATATTATCTTAACAGTTTGAGTGGGTGTGAGAATTATTTATTCAATCTGTGGGTTTTGTCCGTCCAGCACCTCGTTCAAATTTAGGGTTTTCCTTTGATTATTTTGCTTTCCCATAGATTATTTTACCTTCTCAAGCTCATTTTCCTCTCTCTCTGACTCCATTCATTGCTTATATTTTATTACATTTCATTCATTCTTCTTCCCTTTCACCACTTTTCCAGCTTTCAATGCCCCTTCATTTAAACCAGCTGTACAGTCTATCGTCAGTATTGGACCAGAATGCTTCTAATGTTATTATTTATATATTATTGTAGTTATGATTTGTGTTATCGCCAAAGTATAAATTGGCATAAGGACATTTGGTTATGGTATAGCCACGAGTTGAGGATTGCCCAATGTGCTCCTTTCTGTCTTCGAAGACTAAAATAGTTTTTTGGGGGATGTCGGTGAAAACAAATTCATAACGTTTGTAATACAGACACTGAATTGTACTGACCACGGACTGAGAGCAGCAGTTCTGTTCAACAGAACAAACCTCAGTGTTTCCAGGATGTAGCTGAGCGGTGCCGCAGTCAGCTGAGACACACATAATAATACATGTTAGAGTCTTTTGGCTGTGGCGAGGGAGGCCTGCTCTTCCTCCTGCCAATGCCTGACCACTGAATCCCAGACAGCCGGTCTCCCACCCAGCCCCCTCCTAATGGTGCGTTCACGTCAAACACGTTCCAAAGAGAGATTACACACATCAATGCAAAGACGGGATTTCCGTCTCATTGGCACGGGCAAAGCCAATTGCGCGTAATTCACTTTAGCTGAAATATTTGAACTCATGCAAACATTTCTCGTGACCTGATGTCGTGAAAACCAATCAGGACAGAGCATGAAGCTCACCGGACTCAGATCCTGGCACGACCCAAGCTATGTGATCAAACCATCCACTGGTCAGTTACTGGTATCGTTGGACATGTCATCCAGACACAGCTCTTGGAGAAGACGGTGAAATTCCCCGAGCTGTGTGTGTGCTTCTGGATGGTTTTTGTGGACCCACACACAACAGCGCTGGCTTCTCTGGCGTTTACACAAAATGCACAACTTGCATTAGTAATGTTAATAAACACAAATGAACCCGTCAACGCAACGCACTATCCTCCATGGTAAAGTAGTGCACTTTCTATACGTATGATGCTTTGTTTTTGTTATAGAATCCAGGAACAACGTATGGCCTTTGTCGAGCAGCTTTCAAAGTGGATAATTGTTCCAACAAGAAAAACAAAAATTTTCGCAGATTGTATCTTCACATAAATTCAGAGGGGGGATCCTCGCACAAGAAGAAGGGGACAATATTGTTCTCTCATCTTACCCACTGGATGTGGCTGAGTGTATTAATGCTGGGATTGTGTTCCCCTCTCTCCCCTGGCTGGCTCCAGGCTTTCTGCCAGGTCCATACAGTAAAATCCTGAGCCTGAATGGAGGACAAAAGCTGCAGCTGTGGAGGCAGCAGGCAGTCAGACAAAAGTAAATGGAGCCATTCTCCAAATCAAGGCCAACTTGCTGGACTGCTGCTGCAGTTGTTACCCAATTACTCCCAGGCCACATGTTCTCAAAAAGCAGGGACGTCAGGCCGAGGGGGAAGCCCTCCTTCTTTCCCCTGCAGCCACCCCGTAAAAAAAAGCACTGGAGGGGGTTGAGAGGGAGGGGTGGAGCGGAGAGTAAGTGTTATTCCATACGACCCAAGTGTAAAGTCCGTTTCACATGTTGTGGCTGTGGACGAGGGCTGACATGTGTTGTGGTATGGTGGGCTGAATATTCTAGAATTCAACTGGAATCCCAATATGAGATGACAGGGAACCTACGAGAGATAGAGAGATGATTGGTTGGAAGTTAAATGAAGGAAAACTTTCAGGTTTATGTGGACTGCTTCACTTAATTTATTCTACGCCTTTAAAACAGCCACAAGGTTATTTAGTAGTTAAACACTCACAAGGTAAATCCATGTAAAATCACTGAGTGATGATGAGTATGGAGAGGTGTCGGCTAAAGACTGATGTGAGAGTTTATATTGTAAGCCACTGCACAGAGTGGGATTGGTCAACTTCTTTGACCATGTGTTGGAAATGTCACGCCCCTTACCCCGAGGCATCAGCTGTGAACACACTGCAGCCACACGGGGAAGGTTGCAGTACCAATTCAAGCCAGACATGATGCAGGTCATTTGACCATAGGAGAAACATGCCATGACTGCATAGCTGGCATTGTTTCAGTCCCAGACATTGAACTCAGCAAATCTTGTTCATGCAAGTCCAAAGATATGATCTGTTGTGCAGTAGGTAGTTGCGTGTTATTGCCCCCCTGTGGTGGTTAAAGGTGAAGAATTCAACAACACATGCAGGTATTTGCAGCCTGAATGGATTTGAAGGTTAGTGAGGAAATTATTCATTCATCAGTTTGAAAGTTACCAAAGCTAACTGCATTAAAAAGAAGAAAAAGTAAACAGATACGTGGATTACAGTGGTTTCCTTTCTCTCTCTCTCTCTCTCTCGCTCTCATCCGGGTACATGTGATGGCCTTTGTCTCCATCATGTGGTTAAAGACGATCACTACATTACCTGCAACTCGCAGTCATGTAGGATAACTGGCAAACTAACCCTAACCCAAACAGAGGTTAGGATGAAAGAATCACACGGTAAGAAGAACAGGTGCACAAGTCAAAGTGGGAATGCAAATACAGCAGAAGTTACTTTCACAAAAAAACTGTGATAAAAGCAGCAAAAACCTTATTTTCAATCACATCATGTTGTGTTTAATGTCAGGTTTTGCACTGTAATCCATAATAAACAGGAGAATCATGTTACACTGAAAAGATGCTGCTATCACTTGTTTACATAAAGGTTAGAAATTCACCTTCGGAATATGAATATTGTTTGTATCTTTATGTTTGCAAAGGATGCATCATTGTTTGGGAGCCAATTACGCCTTAGTTTCGGCAAATAGGACTTCAGACCCCGACAAGTCCGGCAGGGCTCGGACAATGATTTCGCAGTGAGGGGTTCATGTAGTGCTCGGTCACATGGACTGGTCCGATCCACTTGATCTTTTTACCCTGCGCGTGCCTGTAATCGTGGAAAACATTGGGCTGTGGTCAAGGCGGTCGTCGGGTTGGACTCTGGCTTGCTTATTTTTCTCAGTCGGGCTCTGTGGTCGGGTCGGACCAAAAATATCCCCCTGACCCGCACCCTAATGTGCACTCAGGTGCATTGTTATCGACTGGGTTGGGGTTTGTAACTAGGGTATGTGGCAGTTAAGTGTGACTTAGTGCCCCCCCGCCCCTTTGAGTGACCTTTGACCCTGTGGTGCTGTAGATGGTCACTGCAGTTGTTTTATAGCATCTGTAATAATACTAATAATAATATCATATTAACAGTATAGCTGTTTCAAGTCACAACTCAACAGCTCCCATGTGCCATACCACAATGTGACAGGGAATTGAAACAGTTTTTTACTTTTCCAATAAGAAAAAAGTACCTTAAGATGATTTCATCAGAGGACAAGAGATGATAATAGACGTTACTGTCTCTTGATAAAGTGTGCAAAATGTCCCAAGGTCTAACTTTGAGGTAACTTTGAGTTTCTTTTCACTTCAGTTTTTGTGTTTCAGCGCTGCCTCTACTGTCTGTCATGTTTGCCCTGTCTATTCCTGCTGCTGTCTGTATTTAAACTGACATGGAATAACCCTAACCCTAACCCTAATTTTAGTAAGTGGCTCAGTGAGAACTTCAAGAAAACATTCCAGAGATGTTGCCTATAAGGTCCATATGATTACAGGGAAATGCAGAAAGAAAAACAACATTGCAAACAACATACTCGGCTCTGTTAATTCACAGCCTGCATGCAAGAACGGGAAAACCTAGGGTGTGTCCTCCCGCCTCTCACAAACGAGTGCCAACCGCTGTTGAGTGAACAGTGAAGTTGTCACTCAAAAGGAGGGATTATAAAACCCCTGGTAAGACAGGGGTGTTAAATGCAACTTAACCGGTTGGTGTAGGTATAGAATGAATCCTCACTCATGTCCGACATTACCTTGAGCAAACAAAATCATCTTTACCAGGAAGACGTCCACACGCAGGTGAAACAGATGTGAGAACTCAAGTGTCCCTCTTGCCCTTGGCCTTCTCAGTAACTTCATGTCGTTTTTATGTTGTACTCATTGTGCTGTAACTTTTAATATAAACCTTTATGTACTTTATTCATTGTTGTTTGTCTGCTGATTGTTGTTCGACAGCCATTGGTGGTTATAAATATATCCACATAACCCTCAGTCCTATAATTATACTGCAGCTCTGCACGCACACAAACAAACACACAGAGCTGTACTTTTCAAACTCCTCTCTCTCCCCCGCCTGCATTAGAGCAACAATGGTGTTGGTGACTGATGTTCTGATGTTTGAGCCCATGATGATTGTAAACGGCCGACTGAACATTCAGCTCTACACAGACAGACACGATCAAACAAAGTATGTATTTATAATATAATTATAATTAATCAGATGTGATAATCAATTTAACAGGTAGTGTTGTTTATCTCTTACTCACAACCCGCAGGGACGAGACTGACGATGATGCACGTAGAGGTGGAAGATCTCCGGACTAACACCGTCACCAGTATTCACACCAGAGGTCCAGCTGAGAATACAGCGTATTGTAGAAGAGTGACGGTGCTCACCTCCAGCAGGTTGAACAGCAGAGCTCAACCAGTCGAGGGAACACATGAAGAAGTGGGGCAGCAGAAAGAGGAGAGGGATTTTGCAGAGGGGCACATGCTACTGATTTCACTCGCTCTGACATTGCCTCAGTTTCCATCATCCCGTTCTGGCGGGGCGATGGGAGGCAGTCATATGATTTGTACAACAACAACAACAGAACTCTCATTTAGAACAACAGTAACACTCCTACTTGTTTTCAAAATTGCAAAAGTCACCCTAATGAATACTGTGCTCAAAACAATAAAGAATGACTATGAATCAATGCTGCTTCCATTATGTGGGGTATACAAATAATATTTTATTTTAAGACCTTGGGTTTTGATGAAATGGGCCTGCTTAAGAAAGTTAATACTCTCTTAGATTGCAACAGAATGAATAAGAGTTATGAGAAGAAAAAAAAGCCCATTCTATTTTATACAGTTAAAGAGGGTAAGAAAGGGACGTGAGACGATAAGAAAGAGAGGAATGAGAGAGCGGAGGGGAGGTGCCACTGTGCCGTGCAGATTAACCATATTAGCAGAGAGTGACAGTTTAATTGAAAGCTAAGACTTTTCTCCTTTGTCTTTTAATCCCTCTTTGTTTTCATTTCTAAACCGCGTAGATGTTGTCATGGCTTCATTCAGTCAGATAACTACCAAGTTTGTAGACTGACAGAACACTTACAGGGTTTAAGCTCCATCTTGCAGTGAATCACGTTAAATTGCTTTGTCGAAAACAGGACTGTCTAACGCGGACAATGTCCCACTAATGGAGGAATGTCTCTGTCAGTATTTGCATTTCTGAATCGACTTTTACCTTCGCTGGTTTGACGAAGGTAAATTATCACAGATAATATTCTTTTATAGAACTTAATATAAAACAAGAGCAAATGCAGTTTTCTTTCATGTTAATTACTTACAGTGTAAAATTGGTTTTAATAATCAGGAGCCAATAACTTTTTATTTTCTTAAATCTTATGTGCATATCCTACACGTTGAAATATGTGCAAGGAATATTTTATTGAACTTTTTGCGGTGGGTTGACCTCATTCATTTGTCTCATTCCAGTGAGTTCAGTTACTGGCGGATAATTTCTGTTTACTATGCTTTTGTGAACAAGGCGAATACAAATTATCAGAAAAACTAATGTTGTCAGGCTTTTCTTTTAGGATCTAATTAGATTTTTCCTGGAAAAGTTGTTTGTGTTCTTCAAACGGAGAGAAGTCCTCACGATGAAAACTTAGAAATGACAAAGCTTTGTTATTTTTAGGTTCTAACAAGAGTCCAGCAGGAAAGTCAGTGGGTATAAAATGTGGTACAACTTGTTCAGTTTGTTGTTTCTCTCAAACCTGAAACTTTCTGCCCATTTGTTGAACACTGAGGCAGGAGGTCCCTCCCCCAGTCTCCTCTGAGGTCACAATGAGAAAATGCTGCTTCCAGGAACTGTTGAGACATTTTGGACCATCCTCACACATTACTGTATATGCCACTCTATATTCTGTATATAGTGTATATTACATTACATCTGTACTCCATTAGGAGAACACCGCCTGTCTAATTCCACACATTCTCCCTTCTCTCAGAGCAATATCCAAGGTCAGGTTATAGATAAAGGGCCAACTAGCAGTATATAGGGTCTAAGCTGCGGGACTTTCATATCTAACGCAGATGACACAGAAGCACCGGAATCCAAGTCATTTGCGTGTCCAGGGGCGAGACGTAAAGACACAACGTGAATTAGGAATAGTTACTTTAGGCCAAACTGTCCGATAGGATGCAACATAAAGTGACAGCAGCTCTAGCCGTTCATGGATGTGCTGCTGGAATGGATGACGCAGGGAGAGGGAGATATACTGGGATGCTGTGGGCGACATCTTCAGACTTGGGGGGGGGAGGGGGGGGGGGGAACAATTGCTCATGTAACTCCTTAAGAGTGCTATAGGCAGAACTTCCACTGAGACGATGCAGATTTCCTATAAGACAAATCATTTATAAGATTAAATAAACAAAACATTGTGTTTTTTGTATCAGGTAAGATTGCTGCATCGTACCTGATCCTCTTAGGTAACAGATAACACATGACAGGGTTGTGTAACTTTTGAAATCCAAACGTCTTAAAATGCACAATATACCTATGACAATATAAGCTACCTGTTAGTTCCTGCTCCAGTTGGACAGTATTGGCCTATAAAACAAGCAGTGGGTGTCAGTCCGCCTCTGTAACCTGAGCCTGAGAACAGAAACCTGAGATCACCTGTATTATTGTTGTCCTACAGGTTTGTCGGAGAAGGCCTAGCAGCAGAGTGCTCATGTTGCCTTTTGCGTGCGCATCCGCCACTGGATAAATAGATTACGCGAGAGAAATGCAAACTATTGTCCGGACTGCGCCCAAGTAGACGTTTGCCTTGTGCAGGGCGGGAGTTGCGTGTGCAGTTGGGCGGGCGAGGCACATCCCAACACAGCCTCGGGGCTTTTTTGTTCAAGTTTGCCTCATCTGGACCACAAACATGGTTGTGCGCTCAGCTTGGCACCAGATGACTCCGCAGGACGCAGCTACAGGAGACGACCGGAGAGGAACCTCTGACGATGAGGGATTACGATGAGAGCATAGCTTTCCTGGGGCAATGGGGACGTTTCCAGCAGGTCGTCTTCTTCCTGCTCTGCTCCACCATTGTTCCCAATGGATTTGGAGCTTTCACCCTCGTCTTCCTCACGGACATGCCGAGCCACCACTGCCTGGTGCCTGACGACAACCTCACAGAGGACTGGCGCAAAGCCACCATACCAGTGGAGGTGAGAGCTCCATCTCATTCATTTTCCTCAATGAATAGGGGCATAATAATTGAAATATTGCAATAGAATATCATTCGTAAAACATTTGTATTCATTGTTATTTGATAAGATAAGACTTTATTTATATCAAAGCTCCAGCTGGCTCCAAAATTACAGTAACGCTATCAAATAAAACAGAATACAGTTAAGTAAAACAATGAAAGTGACAAATAGAAGTTTATAGTAAATGAAATAAAGATAGAGTATATGCGGAGAACCGAAGAACCAGTGTTCAATAGTTAATATCAATAGCTGCATGAGACAGAGAAACTAATACAAACACACAAAGTGGCAGTGATTATAAAGGATAAATAAGTAATTCATATGGGATATTACACCTGACCTGTTAATGAAATAATGTAATAATGATGGTGGTCATTATTGCACATGTTTGGTTATGACGCACATGAAGAAAGAGAAAGAACAATTTTGCACTTCTCTTGTGTTGTTTGTGTCCAAAACATCAGTTGTGCAAATCCACACATAAATTCCAAGTCATTTCTTTGCTTTGCCAAAGACATTTCTGCAGAATATTTCTAATTCAAGAATTCAAAGGTCAAATTCGTAGGCAATTTTGTTCCTGTTGTATCCGAAGATAATAGAGATACAGGTAGTGTATGGATATAGTGCCTAATTGATGCCATATATTTCCTTTGTCTCGTTATTATTTTACCCAATATGTTATGACAGATAATATTACTGCAAAATAAACTTGTGACTTGTGTTATTTTTACCACTGTGAGGTGGTGAATGGGAAGGAGGAGCAGAGCAGATGCAGCAGATACCGGTTGGATGTGGTCAGAAATCTGTCGGCTCAGGGCTTCGTGCCTGGCAGGGACGTCAACCTCACCGACCTGGAGCAGGAGGCCTGTGTGGACGGGTGGAGCTACAGCACGGACACATACACATCCACTGTAGTCTCTGAGGTAAGGGATGTGTGCGGCCGAGGCTGTGAGTGAGCTTCTTGTTATATTTGTCTCTTGCGGTGTCCTGAAGGTGTTTAATTAGTATACTGTCTCTGCATAGGCACATCAGCCTCTCCCTGTATATGTCTCTTTTGTCCCTGCAGCATCTGGGTGCGTTAGAAACTCTCCCTCTTTGTTCTAGTCGTACTGAAATTAAAGCGGTCACAATAAAGATGTTGACAAAATGCTGGGCCCAGGATTTCCTAGGCTCGTCAAACCTTGTGCAAATGTACCTTTAGGTCATTTTTATTAACTTCCACATGTTTGCATGGAAACACAAGAATGGAATTTAGTTTTTACGAGTCCACGTGTTGCGTTTGACCTGGAAAAAGAAGACATATTTTTCTCAGAAAGCCTTGAAGGCAAACGTCTCCCACGTGCACATGTGGATCAAGAGATTTCTGTTTAGGAAGTGTCCTTGTTGTGCAAACAGCAATGAAAACAGAACCTCCTTGGGCGCAGGTCATCATATCTTGAAGTCCGTGCAATTCCCTTTGTTCAAATGTTAATGCATTGATATTTCAGTTTAACCTGGTGTGCAGTGAAGAGTGGAAGCAGCCGTTAACCGCCACCGTCTATTTCCTGGGAAGTCTGTGTGGATCTTTCTTCTCCGGGCTGCTGTCAGACAAGTACTCAAACACATGCACCACATGATATTACTGTCAAGTTGTAATGTACGGGTTATTCATGAAAAAACTCCATAAAGAAAGACAATGCACTTTAATTAATATATGTGATGTGGCAGTTGAAGTCTTGACATTTGTATCTTTCACCGTATATTACCTTATACCTTTGTGTGCACAAAATCAGAACATTTATTTTGGGAGACTTTGGGACTTTAGGTTTCCTTCCACAAATGTTGTGGTGCATAACATTTCTATACTTTAACTACAATACAATTTTGAATGCAATACTTAATATTTTGACATTTATTATTAGACTCAACTCAAGAACCCGAGTGTTTCCTCCACCGCTGACGATATTCGCAGTACAACATTTAGTCTTAGACAACTGTACAATATCTTGATTTATTTGACTTCTCCCTACAGATTTGGAAGGAAGCCTATTCTGTTTGCCACCGTCGCACTTCAGACGGTTTTTACCTTCATTCTCGTCTACTCTGCCTCATGGCTAATGTTAACCATCCTCCTCTTCATCAATGGTTTGGGACAGATATCAAACTTCGTAGCTGCTTTAGTGCTGGGTAAATAAATATACGCTTCTCCTCTGTCGTCACACACTTTCGAGATTTACAATGAGAGTGTAAATAACTTGGTGCATTTCTCCTCCTTGTTCCACACACATCACAAGGGTTGTATTTCTTTCTCCCTGCGTGCAGGAGCTGAGATCTTCACCGGCAACGTGCGAGTCCTCTACTCATCTTTAGGCACGTGTTTAGGTTTCACCATCGGCTACATGATGCTGCCGGCCTTCGCTTACTTTATTAGAGACTGGAGATCTCTCACTCTGGCTTTGGCGCTGCCAGGCCTGCTCTACATCCCCCACTGGTGGTAAGTTGTAAGCACCCACTTCAAGGAAGCACATATTTGTGGTTACCCTACTTTGGAGGCTCATGAATGGAATGCTTTGTCTGTTACCAGGATATAAGTGTGTTTGTTAGGAAGAAGTTGAATTCATTCATTATGATTCAACTTCATAATGAGTGATTCGTGACCATCATCGTGACCAACAGTCCCAGTGGAGCTACACTTTAGGTGAAACCCCAGACAAAACAGCGATCAGTGTCCCAGGAATTGGGAGGAGCAGAACAAAGCTTATACATGTTTAACATGTTTTCATCATGGAGTTAGAATTTCCAAAAAGAAATGAAGCAACTGAAACAAATGTGAAACTAAAGTGAAGAAAGCTGTCAATGTCTTTTTTGATTATAACGCGGGTCAGAGTGCTGTTAATCCTGTGAAAGTATCAAACTACTGAATCTACTGAGAAATGCACAGCCTGTATTTGTAAACTATGTAAACTGCATCCATCTGGTGTCTGCCGTGTGGAATGTGGTCTCTCAGCCCCGGGTGCAGCACCCTGGCATGGCGGCTTGCAGCTAGTTAACCAGAGACTTTATGAAAAATGAGCTGAGCCTCTTTGTTTCCTGGTTCAACAGCAGCTGGGTGGATCTTTACTCTCAAAGATCACAGCCTTCCAAGAAACAAACTGCTCTACCTGGATGTCCTTGATATTTACCACACCACTAATGAGAGCTTTCAGGAAGGCCCGCTCATGCACAAACGTGCACAAACATGAACAGTGGCGTGAAGTTGCACCTGAACCGGCAGATAAACTTGAATTACAACAGATAGAGAGTTTGACTGAATTCTCTGCTCAGGGCAACAGTACCACACTATATTTGTATACATTGAAATGAGTGTTTGCTGCTGTATATTTAATTCATGTTGTAAAGTTATTGTCTTTAGATCCACTGAAACTGTTGAACTGCAGGTTCATCCCGGAGTCTCCTCGGTGGCTGCTCTCTCAGGGACGAGTGGAGGAGGCTGAAGCCATCGTGAGAAAAGCTGCTAAATGGAACAAGCTGCAGGCTCCTCCCGTCATCTTTGAGATTTGCAGTGTAAGTTGATCTGAACCCTTTTGGCTGTGAGGCTGAGAAGTACAGTATGTGGATGAAATACAGAGACAAACCCTTTGTTTTGGGAAGGAATAATAATACAGAGCTCTTTTACCATGAACACCTTGAGCCTGAGGTCCTTGTATCTTGCAGGAGGATGAGGATAAGACAGAGGTGAAGGAAAGCCACAGTTTCTTCGACCTGCTGAGGACGCACAACATCAGATTCACAACAATCCTTCTCTGCTGGGTATCGTGAGTTTCACTTCATCATCCTCACGCTGAGATCCTCTCCAACCCTGTCGACAGTTTTAGAATTCCAAGCTGCGATGGCTGAGACAGCTCAACATATTAGAACCAATGAAGAGGATATCTTTCACTTTGGAAACACACATGTTTAGAAAAGAAAAGTGTTTTCTGAAGGACGTTTTTCCTGATTTACTTTAAAATACAGTTTTTTATTTGAGTGAAGTTTACCACCAGATTAGGTACATGTATATATATATATATATATATATATGCATTTGTCTTTGTATGTGCTTGTTCACGTGTATGTTTATCTATGTCCATGTGTGCACTTATGTATGTGCATGTGTATATATGTGTACATGTGTATTTAGGTGAACGTGAATATGCATGTTCATAGACATCTGCATGTGCACATGTATGTGTATTTATATATGTCCATGTGCATGTTTATGTGTCTGGGCATGTTTATATACATGTGCATTTGTATATTTATTTCCATGTGTATATGTATTTGCATGTGTATGTGATTGTTTATGAGAGTGTACATGTGTCTGTGTTAAAGGTTATTTATATTCAGATTTCTGCTGTAGGTTCACCATGATGACCGGATACTTTGGCCTGTCCTTCAGCACGGCCCAGCTCCACGATGACCCCTACATCAGCTGCTTCATCTCAGCAGCCATAGAGGTTCCTGGGTACATCACCAGCTGGGTGGCGCTGCGATATTTTCCACGACGATCAGCTATGATCTGCATCCTGCTCATTGGATCAGTGCCACTGTTACTCATTCAATTTGTACCTGAAAGTAAGTAAAATCCTCATTAGCCTACAGGAGTTATAGCTACTAGTTATAAAGTGTTAGTGGTACAGTTGGAGCCTTGAGGTGATCTGTATCAATATGTTGTTTCAGTGTCGAATGACTGATGAGGTCTGGTTTCAAACATCACTGGTCTTTTCAGAAAGGGCTTAATTTATTTTGACACTAGGCCTGAACTACACTAACTAATTTTTTCAGTGTCGATACCATGTATGTTTAATGCAGCATCACTGGATAAACAGTATTTAGAGGCTGCTTCAAGGTTTGCAAGCCGCCAGCTCCTCCCAGTGCTCGCTTCTTTTGAAATCCTAAACAACGTCCAAAACGCTGCACAAGTCTTCACCTGCAAATGACAAATCCATTTCATTTGCACACACTCATAGATAGCAGTCTCCTCAACACACCAGAGACAAGAGCCGTGAACAATTAGCCCCGTTGTCCAGATACAGGCCCGAAATTGAAACAGTGATTTCTCGGGACCATTTTTCAGGGAGCAAATTGCCACCTCCCTTCAAGCAACATGGAAATCCGATCGGTAGATTTTGCATACTCCTGCTGACAAACAACAGGACTGCAAACAAAGCTCCTGGGCAGTGGTGACTAAGAGCTCCAGGCGCTGTTGTGTTTCCACTGTGTTGTCTTTGGTTAAAAACAAACTCCCCCCTTGTCTTTCAGCTCTACCACACATGTCTCTTGCTCTGGAGATATTGGGTAAATACGCTCTCACCGCTGGCGTCTCCATGATATTTACCTACACCTCGGAGCTCTACCCAACGCCGCTCAGGAACACGGCCACAGGAACAACGTCCACCATCTCCAGAGTGGGGGCCTGCTTCGCGCCGTTTTTGTTGACGCTGAGTGAGTACACACATTGGCGTTTTTATTTTTTCACCTCCCATGAGACCCAGAGCCCGTTCTCCCATCTAAACGTCCCCTTCTCCTCGGTGTAGGGATCTACCTGAAGGGCCTTCCTCATATTGTGATGGGGTCTCTGTGTGTTGTCTCCATCTTTGCCACCCTCTTCCTCCCCGAGAGTTTCGGACGACCTCTACCCGAAACCATTCAAGCGATGTACAAAAGAGAAAGGTATTCTGCGTCAGAAATACATATGTTTTTTCTACCCACTGAATTTGATTGGCCAATGCATTGAATAACTACAGGGTAGAAGTGATTGAATTCAGAACACTACAAGTAATATTGTTTTTGTCTGTTTGTCTTTATTCCTTCTGACAGGATACGGTGCCCATGCATCAGTGGGGGGGAACAAAACGTCCATGTGCACTACCAGGACAGTCTAATATGATTATCAAGTGTTTTATTTATTTACAGTGATTTTCCTCTGTATCAATATCTCAAATCACCTTGAAATGTTACACAACAACCCGTAGGGTGGAGCAGCCGTCTGCCTCGAATTGGAGCAGAGAAATATTTAGAGTGAAGTTATCCATGGAATTGAAAAGGTTCAATGAGCTCTTTAAAACATTTTGTACACAGGATTTTAAACACTATTCTGGATTTTACTGGGAGCAAATGCAGAGAAGCTTAGAGTGGAGAGATGTGAGGTTCCTGTCAGTGTTCCTGCTGCAGCAGTATGGATCACCTCTGACCTATCGGGACGTCCTGAAAATAGAGAATTACAGTAGTCCAATCTACAGGGAACAGATGTTTCTACTCGTTTTTCAGCATCAATCTAAAACAGGGTATCTTTGAAACCCCAGCAGAAGAATGTGACATTGAAAGAAGTTGAGTAATACATCTTAGAATTGTAAATTGATTTTATAAATTAGGTTTCCATTGTTTCAAGAAATGTTACAGAATGTTTTAGTTTTTTTTACATAAATAAACAATTGAAAAACAAGATTGTATCTAAATGTAATTCATTTAAATATTGAAGTATTACTTTGTATTAAAACTACCTTATTTAATGATTGGTAGCTAAGATCATATTACTATTCACTGCGAGGTTTACAGCGGTGACAGTGATCAGAAGAAAGTGGCATTCATATAATTAAATATCTTGTTATGTTTGTGCAGCCATGGGAATCTTCACTGGGATTGTGTGCGTCTTGTTTCCATCAGTATGTCTGTGCTCGATCGATGAGTGTTCCAATAAGAAAATGGCAACAAAACAGAAAATGTCACGATGACTCTTTTAATATATCCCTCAAAACCAAAATACCTTCATCATCATCATGATCGATTGTCTAAAGCGTTAAATACACAAAGCAAATTTGTGTGTCATCGCAGCCTTTTTGTGTTCAGAAAATTCAGATAATTCTATCCACGTCTATTGCACAATGTGATGCTTTATAAACAACTGACGATGAAGAGATATTCAACAATACACCACCATGAAAAATAGACCGTTTTTATTACCGTCTTTCTCCCTCTTAGTTCAGTCTGTGCACTGTTTGTTTATTTACAAAGATCATTCAGAAATGTTTAAATACACATTTTTAAAGTGAAAAAAAAATGAATTGCAGCTACACTAAATGTGAAAATCAGTATATTAGAACATTCTCCTATATGTACCAAGTGTATTTGTATCTAATTCATAACAGTTAAGCAGCATGTGAGTGCAGTTGCAGAGGTTGCTCTCACAGAATATATTATTCCAGGTCTATGGAGATATTTCAAAGCATTATTATTATTATTATTATTATTTATATCATGTTCTTGCTCCTGGTGATGCCACGTAATTCCACATTAAAATACCATTTAATGAGGAACAGTTGGGGGGGGGGGGGGGGTTCTTCCTTCAATAGCCGGATGTCAGTGCTGCTCCTCGATCAAGTGACCACTGGATTTTTCTTTTCACTGGAAATGTCCTCGTCTTCCTCGGTGTGTGCTGCTGTGTAAGGTTTCTTCTGACAGCATCTGGAGAGTAGAAAAAAACAAACAGTGATGCACTTTCAGCAGAGCAGGCTGCTTAGGGCCCCACAGCCACCAGGGGGCCACAATAGTCATTTACCATCAGTTAAATTAGGGTTGCCAATGTATTGCTTACTGCAAGAGACTGAGATTTGACTCTATTGAGACTTTGATCCAAAACTGGCTGCAATGACATTAGTAAGTTTGTAACACAAAGCCCCTCAGATACAGACTTGTGTTGCAGGTTGGAAATAGAAAGTAATAAGGTTGCTGTAATATTTACCAGATGAAAAAGTATTTATTCTTTTATAGTGTACTTTTAAAAAGTTGACATGACTTTTGAATTTCGAATTTTGGAGATCATCTGGATAAATGGGTACATCCATTTTTTTTTTTTTCAAACTTTCTTTAACTTGTCGATAGGGCATTACTCTTGCGGAGATATGTATTCTCCATTTGCCCTTCTAGTTATGGCCATGAAGGGTACAGCATATATTTGATATTACATTAGTATTAGTAGCCAAAGGAATAACTTGGTGGGTTCAAAGCAGTGGTTTGCTGTGTGTGAACAATCACTGAAGTAAATCATTTTAAATCTGGCTCTTGTGCAGCAAATGAATCTGCGAAATGAAAAATAAATAGTTGAATAATTGAAAATAATGCTGCAGAAACACAGACAGAGAACTAAGCTTGAATAAACTAATGACGAAATCCTTATGAGCCCCAGTCTGTGGCAGGCGCTGTGACTGGGAGGTGTAAACTCACCCAGGGAAGGGCTGCATGTGAGTGATGGTGTCGGGCAGAGGCATTCCATAGGTCTCGGGCAGCAGGAGACTCAGCAACCCCACCAGAGTCATCAAACTTCCCATGAGGATGTAAGGCAGCGACACGGAATAGCTTCCTGTGGCAGCACATCAGAAGAGCACAGGGTGAAAAACAACCTCGGCTGCAGAGGAAACCGTCGAGCGGTCCAAAACAAATGAGACAAAAGGTGACGTTGTAAGAGACTCTGAAAAAAAAGTGTGATTTAAAACCAATCCAGTAAATCTTGGTAGAAACCGCGACTGGTTCATCCAACCTGTGAGCTAATCGAGCTGGTCTTTGTTTCTACTCTGGGCACATTTGTTCTTGCAGGAACCAGCGTCTCGTTAACGTAGAAGAAGGAACTGGTTTTATAAGAACTGGACTCAGATCAGTTGATTCACGACCATGTTTTTAAACATAGAAGTAGTTATTATTCAGATAAATTAAATTTTTTAACCAAAACTTTCTACGTTATCATTCAAACAGATCACTTTTAATTTTAGTTTTTTTATGTATATAGCTCATTTGAAGAAGAATGACATTATATCTAGTGTTAACTTGATGCTTGAGTTTGATCTATTAAATTAATGAAAAGTGGCAAATGAAAAACTCCAGAGTGCAGATGTAATTAAATGTAATTCTTAAGGACATAATTACCAAGAACCAGCGATACTTTTTATAACAGTTTTAAAAAGCCTGTGAGCCCAAAAATTGAATTAATGGTGAGACAGACCCACTCAGTTACAGAGGTCCAGTTCCCTCCCACAGGACAAGGGGTACATGACATGAGGACTCTGAACTCACTGCAAGTGTGACTGTGGGTGTGTAAACACTGAAACATAAGAACCAGTCTCACACAACCCTGAACAGAACCGCTGGAACAGACGATGGATCGACGGATCGACATTTTACAAACTGAAATGCGTCCATGAGTCAAAATATGCCAAAAAGTAAGAGAGAGCTAAAGGTTCAGAAACAGGGAGATCAAGATAATGTGATGGAGGGATGGTGCAACTCCGCCATCTATCCCAGATACAGGATGGATAGATTTTGTGTATGGCCTGTACTGCGGCCAGCCACCAGGGGGTGATCAAGATGATTTAGCTTCACTTTGGAGGAGCTGTCAAGTTGTAAAATCTTCATTAACCTAAAACGCAGCTGGATATTTAGGATTTCGTTTCCCTGCACTTACCCCGTAGGGTTGAATAGACGGCTGAGTGATGTCACGTAAACACACTGTACTTTGAGCAGATCTTAGAGCATTCTTACTCAAGTAAATGAAGTACGGGGCGATGATGCTGCCTAATCTGGAGGCCATGGAGCAGGCGCCAATGGCTGTGTTCCTCAGCACGGTGGGGTAGACCTCTGCTGTGTAGGCGTACACAAAGGCGAAGGCTGTCGACACGGAAAACTTCCCCATCATCTCCAGCGTTATGGCGACAGGAATCAGGTCTGGAGGGAATACAAAGGTTTTTTGGTTCGAGGCTAAGTGTGAGTTGTTAAACAATTCGGCTTCAAACTAAAGTTCTGCTCTTATTGAAACTCGAATGACGAATGTCGCCGAGGCATCGTACTTGCTGGGATGAGCTGTATGAACAGTAGAGACAGTCCTCCCATGGAGAGCGTGGAGAAGATGCTCAGTCGTCTGGAAACCCAGCGAAACAGAACCCACGACAACATGTAGGCGGGCAGCTCGACCACGGCCGACAGGAAGCAGTTGAAGTACGGGTTGCCGTGAAGGTTCGCTGTGTTCAGGGACAGCGCGAAGTAGCCAATGGTCAGGATGTTCCTGTGGGAATGATTGATAAGGTCAGAAACAGAGTGAGTTTTATCAGTGTTTCAATACTGTGGCAAAATTGTAAACACGACTAATAAATTAAAAAGCTGCAGAGGAACAAAGGGTACGACTTTCACAAAGTGGATCACAAATACAGTTACGTGGTGATTGATCAAGCATGGATCTGCCATGTCAGGGCGGGAGAATCAGACTGCAGGAATCTGAGAGGCCGAACCCGGTTCCCTTCAGCACTTAAAGCAACACGATGTATGTTTTACTGAGCAACAGCGCCCTCTGCAGCAACAACTGAACTGTGGGTATTACCCATGATCCTCGGCTTCCTGAACCAGGAGATCTGCTGCTGTAACAAATCCACCAAATTCTGTTTAGAATTCTTCACATTTTAAGTTTCCTGACTGAATATTGATAAAACGCTAAATAAACGCTGGTTTTTAATGACTTCTTAGTCTTTTTTAACTTTTCTGCAGTTCAGCATCACCCTTGAATTGGCTGGACCTGATCCTGAAATAAAGTTGTTTTGAATTTAAATTTGACAATTGAAGCTGTGATTATCAGGTCCACACTTCTCACCAGAGATCGCAGCCACTCAACCAAATAACTCCAGGTCACTGTGTAGCATCAATCACATTGTGAAGATGCTGTTTTTAGGTTGACCAAGTTGCATAGTGTTGCTCAGCTCATTGGTTTATTTTTTACCGGTCCGCTACTTTACTAAGATAGTAACGTTAGTGGACAGCAAATAATAAGATTCATCAGGTGGATGCAAAGCAAATAGTGTTTTGTAGGACTGTTAGGATATATGTACATAACTGAAAGACTTGTAAATAGTCTATTTACTTAAAGGTTTAATAAATATGACTGTTGTGTTTACAGTTTGTTTCTGCTGTCTACTAGCGGCGAATAAGTGTTGCTGCAAGTCTAAGAAGCATTAACAGCACAAACAGGACAGTAACAATATTGCTTTCCGTCCATGAGCGCAAAGACACTTGCAGTAAAAATAGTTGTTGAATATAATATATAAGAAATATAATTACAAGTTAAGAGGAAGGAGAACTACATATGAAGTTTTGGTAGAGAAAACAAAATGAAGGTATTTATTAAAACCTGTTATGACCCGTATTACAACAATATTCAGTTAGGAAATTAATGAAAGCCTAGATAAATATTTAAATAAAATATTATTAGCTGAAGAGGTAAAAATGCCAGTATACAAGAAGCAGACTAGACTTGAAAAAGAAGTACTTTGCATTTGCAGCCTTAATTAATTTGAAAGTATTAATGTAAATTCAAGTATTCTTAAAAATCGGTAAAATTTTGCTCATTCACCTGCTGTGATTCGCTTTTATTATGTAAGAATAAGTGTTTCGACCAAAAAAAGAAAAGAAAAAGAATCAAGCTGCATCTGTTTTCCGACTCAGCGAGGAAGTGAGCACAGGAAGAACTCAGTCGTGCTGTGCAGTTACATAAAGCCTGATTTTGATCTGGGTCTCAGGCTTCACAGCACCTGACAGGTCATTATTTGTTGTTAAGGAAGCAGGTTGACATTCAGTTGAGTTGATGCATGAACCGGCCATCACCATTCGTTAACAGGGTGCATGTACTACATGTCTGCATGCCAGTGCATACACACGTGTGTGTGTGTGTGTTTGTGTGTGTGTGTGTGTGTGTGTGTGTGTGTGTGTGTGTGTGTGTGTCTGTGTGTGTGTCTGTGGAGCTGTGCATGCAGGGTCACTGTACTAAAAGTGGAGGTCGCCTGGGACAGCGGGGACTCACCACACCAGCCACAGCGTGAGCGAAGTCCCGCAGATGTTTCGTGATCGCAGCAGATCGCAGATGTTGTGGGTCGTTCTCTCCTCGGACTGGCTTTTATTCTGTGGGGCAGTGGAGCGAGTGGAACAACAAACATGTAACAAGGAGAGGCAGCAGTCCAGACATAATGTCATTACAGAGGGAACATCGTGAAATAGTGGCCACTTGCTGAGTGAACACGTGCACGTGCACAGGTTCACACAAACAGAGACCAAACGTGATCAGAAATGAGTGCAGGGGAAATGTCCAAAGTTAAATGAGAAAATGAGCTAGAAGACGACTAGAAAGAAAAGTACATATTGTATGGTTTTATCCCTTGATCCCATTTATAGTTATCAAACCATTCCTTCATTAGTGCGGCTACACACTGTTTGTTGACTTATGCAACTTGGTGGAACCTTAAACTCCAGATTTATTTTTGAAAAGGAAAAAAACAATGACTTCAGCATGAAGCTTCGGCAAAAGTTGGGGAGAGTAGAAAAAAATAGCATCTCCTCTTGTGGTGGACTCACATTACAATCAAGGACATGTACAAATGAGCAAAGAACAGAGATGAGAGTTGTGTTCTTTTAACCCACAGCCCCCTCCCATTGGGTGTGAAAAGGTATTTATTACCCTTCTGATGACTTATCAGTGTGGGAGCCATCCTGCCCTCATGTCTCTGTGGGAGAACCCTGGTCTGAGACCCCTGATGTGAGATCCCAACCATTTGCAAAAAGGCCCCATAAAGTTAAGGCTTCAAGAGGCCATGGGGTAAAAGTCGCTGAGCAATAATCGTAAACCCAAAGTTGCATGGTTTAGACAAACAAGCTGGTCAATCTTCCACACACACGTCTGCTCGTGCAACATCACTTCCACAAATGACAACGTTTCCGTTACAAGCTCTAATACACAGCAGGATAACAGTGCCCCTCTATCCAGTTATCAGCAACAGTTTCCCTTGGCTCTACGTGTATCAAGAATGTAAAACAATGTTTTTTTTCTACGATAAAGGAAAATATAAGACTAACCGGTCCTTCAGTTTGTTTCCTTCTGTCAGTTTACCATCATGTCAATAGCAAATGTGGCACTAACACCCCAAAACAAATATTTCACAAACATGCGGTGCTCAGAGTGAGGTGCAATCTGGATGTGAACCTAATGTGGCCCGTGTGGTAAATGGAGAATATCGTCCAAATAGTACCTAACAAATGGCCCCTTTGGGTGACATGTGGTATTGCCAGATGGCTGGATGTGGGCCAAATCAGATTTTTGTGCAATTTTTCCTTGGATTGCCCAGCTTCCACGTTTGTGTAACACCATAGTGTCACAGGTCCGAATACAGGATGACACTGCCCTGGGGGATGAGCGTTGAACTATTACTGGAGTAACTCTTGGGTAAAATCTTGCTTAAGACTCTTCTACTGTAAATTATTGTTGACTCTTGCGCAACAGTAAATGATTACCCCAAACTAACCAGTGCAAGGGTTGCACGCATTCACACCCCCAACGTGCGTAGAGAAACAGATCCACAGCGATTTTGAGCAGGGAAACTGGTTTGAACTGGATAGTGGCTTAGGCACTGGGATCCAGAGGGTTTCAATGCTTCAAATTCAAATTCAAAAATCAACTCCACACTCCCTTCCCCTGATATGTTAAACAAGCATCTACTTGAATATTATTCTCCTACATCTGGTTATTGCAGCAGCCACATAAGCCATCTATTCCAGTGGGATCTCACCTGCAGGGGACTGAAGATGACTGGCGGAGGCTCGATGTTGTTCCTCCTAGCAGCGTCTCTCACTATGGCCTCGGCCTCCTCCACCCGTCCCTGAGAGAGCAGCCAGCGAGGAGACTCCGGGATGAGCCTGCCTCGATACACAACAAGTGGACGGTGAGTGAGAGAGAAGAGGAAAGCCAACTCATTTTGACTCCTGATCTGAGTGACTGTAGCTTCCATAAAGTTAACGTACACAGATTATTTTGTGGTTGTTAAACTGGCACGACGCGGTGATAGGATAGAACTTTTTAGTCAGTAGTTTTTCATAGATTATTATTTCGTTTATAAAATTAAAGCAAAAGAAAAAACTGAAAATGGTCCAACTCAAGTTCCCAGAGTTCAAAACTTTAATAATTCCACAGTAGATGACTAAATATTAACATCCCAGAGGAAGGGGAAGTTCATTTATTACATTTGGGTTAGAAAAACAATTTGATCTCTACAGGTTCCTTTTCTGATTACAAATAATCGTTAATCTGACAGTTACAGCTCTAAAATAATACAAAAACATAGTTTAAAAATTGTGAAAAGGGAAACTTTTACAACCTACGAATAAATATAGCAGATACAGTAGAAAAACAGATGGGAATGATCAACACTGCCCTGGCACTGCCACGATCAGCCTGTAGAAATCCACGCAGACACACACAAGCAAACATACACCTACCTACCACCAGAAAGGCAAACAAAGCAAGCCAGGCAGGTTGAGGGCGAGGGTGAGCATCCTCCAGTCTCTGATGAAGTAGCCCACCAGCGGCAGCACCATGTAGCCCACGCAAAAGAAAAGACACACACCCATCGTGGAGAAAATGGTCCGCACACGTGGGCCGAGAATCTCTGTCCCTGGAGCACGAGAGAAAAGAAACACAAGGAATGTATGACACTCGCTTTTGCTTTAGCGTGAACCTGAAGTGACTATATACTGTATTTCTGAGAATTTTATTACCTAACACGAATGCAGACACATAATTGGAGATTTGTGTCATCCCGACGACAAAGTACAAAGCGCAGAACACGGGCCAGGATGGAGAAACCACCATGATGAGGGCAAACACCGTCTGGCCGGCCAAGCTGACAAACAACACGATTTTCCTCCCATACCTGGACAAGACATAAAGCAGAGGTAAAACACCAAGAAAGCATGTTTAGATCGACTGTTCATTCACACACATGCCACCACGACTGACTCTTTATACAATATATTATACTTTCATTACATTTCAATGATTTCACAGCGAAAAAGCTGTATTTTTAGCACTTTTAATGGGCCTCCTATCCTCTTTTGGCCTATTGTTTAGTTTTTATGGTACTCTTAAAGTATGGCTCAAATCTAGCTTAAACATCTCCCAGTAGCCCTGTCCACCGTTGGATTGCAAGACAGAGTTAGGGCAGAGCTACACTCTGAATAGTCACATGTTGTCTTTACAGATTTATCCGGTGCCCGAGAGAGCTCAAAGAATTACAAATGAGGAAAAACACATGCAGATAGAAAAAACCAACATGCACATTTAGAAAAAACAACTTCATCCATTTGGCAGAAAATTTGCAGTAAATAGCGAAAAAAGGCACCAAAATGTTTCCAGTGGGACTAAAAAGGTTGTTGAAGATGTTTTCGGAGATTGCTTTGTGTTGATACTTTTTACAGCGCACGTGTCTTCAAATTGATCTCTCTCAGCCACCATACTTTTGGTCTGGAGGAATCCACTACCGCAAGAGGAGTGAGAGCGTCGGGCTTATAATCATTTAGAGGTCATCAGACGGGACCCCAGTGGAATGATAACCTTGCTCTGAGTTGGCTGGATGTACACTGAAGCCGCTGTAGGATAAAGTGGTTTGCCATATCAGCTACCTGGTATGTCGAGCTTGTGGGAGTGAAAGTGGGTGTGAGCTCATTTTGGAGATCTTTTAAAAATGTCCCACTTTTGTAAAACCTTTAAACTCTACCGATTTCACATTATTATCAATTTATCTCTCGTTTGGCTGATGTGGGAGGTGACACCTCTTTAAACAAGGTGTTCAATGCACTGCTAGTCTTTTTTTTGTGTTGATTTGTTTCATCTCTTTTCCAAGCACTGTCAGTTTATCAGTCCCTGCATGTGCAATATTTCCCCCTATACTTTGACTTCCACAGATGCAAAGACATGAACTTTTTCCTGCAGAGTGACACTCTTGTTGTCACATGTCACACAATGTCATGAGTCAAAAGTTAGAAAGCCCATTGCAAAGTCGGCCACTCAGTGATTAACTTATTCCGCAGCAGCTCGAGTTGTCCCCGACTGAAGGTGATGTGTTGTTTGTCACCTGTCGGAGAGCTGTCCTGAAATGATGGAGCCGGCGAGAGCCCCGAAGAAGAAGACAGAGGAAGTCAACGGGTTCTTCCAACTGTCATCACACACCAGGTTCCACTGAAAGATACACACACACACACACACACACACACATACACACACAGTACATGTCAAGAAAAGTGTTCAATTCGGATATGTTAGCTATAAAACAGTGTCAAGGTCATAATCAATATCTTAAAGTGGAACCTGTTTAGATTAAGATGAGACAATAAATCATAATGCCCATTATCATAATTCTAATAAAGTGGAATTTAGATATTCACTCATTATTTCTGTGCAGTAGCAGCGCTAATGTCATCTTAACTACTGTCATATTCCAAAATGCTTTAATGGAGGTGGACAAAATATTTGAAACAAAGAAACAGACATGTTTCGATTTCTCTAATATGTTTCTATGATTGTCTTCTATCATATTTTATTTTCGGGTTGTTGCTCTTGGTTTACCCATGAATTTATTCTGACGTCAAACTCTAGTATTTGTAGTGAAGGGTGGACAAACCTTATCCATCCCTGTCTGTTCGTATGGGACAGTTTCCAGTACTCTCGTGACTTTATGATGACTAATAAGTCTCACATATGGATATAGTTCAGCCAATTATCCTCCCTCATCCAAGATCTGTGCCACGGCTGAAACCTCCTCTAAACAGGGGACACCAACCTCAGTTATGATGGTGGAGGTGTAGAGGCTCTGGTCATAGTCCCACCCGTCCAGGCAGCCTTCTTTTGGCACCTCGCTCAGATTCACGTCGACGCCGGGCACCAAGGCTCTCTCGGAGAAGCTCAGCAGATCATCCAGTTTGTATCTGAGGCACTTGCTGGGCCCCAACTCTCCACCGCTGTCCTCCTCAAGCGGGATGATGCTGTTCCTCCACGCCGCCGTGAGGTTTACGCGCGCCGGCACGACGCAGCGGTGCAGCGGCGTGTCGGCCACAAACACGATGGAGAGTGCGGCGAAGCCGTTGGGCACCACGGTGAGACAGAGGAGGAGAAACACCTGCTGCTGGAACCGGCCCCATTCTCCCAGGAAGGAGGTTGCCTCTTCATAGTCGCTCATGGTGCCTGCGGAGCTGCGCGTAAAGTGGGGGAGAGTCGACAAGAGACGCAGAGGACTCTGCAGTGGGTATTTAAAAAGAGTGTGTGTGTGGGGGGGGGGGGGGGGGGGGGTGATCAGCAACGAAACCATCCCACCTCTTTCTCAGTATTGTATTCATTTGGGGGAAAGCGGGTTTTAAAGGCACAACCCGAGATTCAGATTGCAGAGAGGACCAAAATTATGTTTTTCCTTCATATGTTGGGAAACAATTCTTCTGCTCTCCATCTTTTCCAAATTATAAATAGCTAATGTAGTGGCTAAATATCTTTTTCTTTTTGCCTATGTCCCCCACATGGATTCCATTTTTGTGTGTGGCTCATATCTTACACACAAAGAAATGCTATTCTTTCTGAATATTAAGGAAATAATCAACCAAGACCTATTGACCATGATGAAAAAGGTGTTTTGCTGTAAAATGTCTCTGTATTTTTGAGCTTCTAATATTTTATTAATAAGAAAAATCTCAAAGAAGTCTGAGTCGTGCTTAGAACAATTGTGTGTTGATACATTATTTCAAATGTTGGTTAATGGCTGAACAGACTCTGTGTGTGTGTGTGTGTGTGTGTGTGTGTGTGTGTGTGTGTATGTGTGTGTGTGGGATCAACATCCATGTGCACCTGTATGAATACATGATTCCTCTTAACTGCTCAGAGAGAGATCCATCTTTGAACATAAACAAATAAAACTTGAAAAACGTGATGTTTGAGTGAGATAATCTGAGGGATGATAAATCATTACTAACATGAAATTAACATGTATAAACCCAAAATTTAAGGACTTGAAATACATACATGAACTGTGGAACGACCCTTGACCCCCCAGGACAGAGAAAAGTTACACACAAATCCCGTTAATCAACAACTCTGTCATAAAGGGGCCGAGTTTCTTCAGGTCTTTTCATGTTATAAATTCATGAAGAAGATAAAGTGGGTGTAACGGTTTGTGGAAGGAGATGGACCCAGGAGCAGAGGTATTTAACAAAAAGAGTATTTAATATAAAAATAATCTTAACTAGCCAATAAGACAAAATATAAACACTAATAGAGTGGAATAACTGCAAAGACAAGAACAAGAACACAAAAACACAAGGAAGCTTACAAGAGGCTCAGGAGATCAGGAACACAGGAAAAGACAACACCATGGAACATCAAGAACATCAAGAACAGCAACAACAGCAACAACATCAAGAACAGCAACAACAGCAACAACAGCAACAACAGCAACAACACAAGAACAATCCGACAAGGACAAGGGGGAGGACAGAGGCTTATATACACAGAGGGAAGGAAGGGCCAATTGAAACACATGAGGACTGGGAAGACAATCACTGACAGGAAGTGAAGATAGAAACAACACACAAGGAACAAAGCCTACAAAATAAAGCAGGAAACAGAAACAGAGTTCAAACATGAAAACAACTCAAACATAAACAACAGAGATCTTACAGATAAACAGAAAACACTTACAGAATTAAGCCTGACTGTTACAGTGGGTCCACAATGATATTAATGCAGTTTTTTTAAGGAGAAAAATGAAGATGTTTTTGTGCTACAGTGATTATTTGCTCTGTGCGGTCTTTCACACCAGCCTTTTCCAACCAGTAGGATCCCAGAAATGTGAATTATTGTGTGGTTAAAGCCCAGGTTAATGATTGTGCACGCCGAGTTTTCAACTTAAGTGTTCAGTTTGTCGATTTTTGGGACGTCGAGTGGTGCGGTTGCATGTTCCAACTGAATAACCCCTCACCTCACCCTCCCCTTCCACACATGAAAGAGAAGCTGTGGAAACAAACGTTTAACATGTAAAAGTACTAAATAGGGCAAACTGTATGTCCTAAAATGCATGTAAATGAATGTCTCCTTTTGAAGACCTGGGTGCTCTTTGTAAATAAGCCCTGTTGCTGTGCGAGTTGAGTGTCGACACCCGCTCCTTGATTTAGATTTAAACTGAGGTTCAGTTGTCATGTGATCATCATCACCTTGTTAGAAGAAATCACCTCAACTCTTTATCCACTTATAAGAAACCTGGTTCAAAAATATAGTGACAAACTTACTCCCATGAAGACTCTACAGCATCTTCCCTTTGGGTTTTTCACCACAGGCCCTGAATCAGGCATCCAGATGTTTTCACACTTTGATCAGTTGTCTCTGAAAGCCAATGGGTGTCCTCTGTGAGGAGAGACTGAGATCTAATCTTGTCACAATGTCATGTCTTTAATCCCCTCCTGTGTGCCAGGACAAAACACCACAGCTCAGCCTCCTCCGCTGAAAGGTTCCTGATCATCTTCATGAAAGGAAGTCAATGCAGGTACTTAATGAACTGATTAACAGTGTCACCAGGGACATATTAGTGATTCATTGAGTAACAAGGTACCCAGCATAAAGAGGGCAATACAAAGCATTAAATGTTGGCTTTTATCTGCAGATTTTAAATTTGTACTTGTTTAACATTATAAGTTGACCAAACAAAGAGCTTAACAGACTACTGTTGTATCTAAAAGTAGTAGAAATTCAATCAAACTGCACCAAATTTCACACACTCATTTATATCAGTTCCCTAAATATGCCTATTTTTATCATCAAGATCCATGAAAGAATCCCTGGTCAAATTTTGATAATGTTATGTAACGTAAATGGAAGTGGAAGAAATTCCTTGATCTGTCCCCTTCCACCAAATTTCATGAAAATCTATTTATCTATATTTGTTTGATCTCGCTCACAAAAACAAACATATAAATCAACCAACAAACAAACAAACAGGCTCAAACATAACTGAGTCACTGTGTGTGGCTCGTCTCCTTTAGAACAGGGTCCACGGGTTATTGCACTGATGCTGAGGACTTAAGTTAAACGTGAACTTAATCATATTGAAAAAAAGTAAGATTCCACCAGGAGATTAAGAGTAAGAGAAAAACAAGTACACAAACACATCCTGCATCTCTAAGTAGACTGGGCTCCGACTTGTTGGAAGCTAATTCACCTTAATTCTGAGCATAATGGAGTCCAAGGCACAATGAAGACACACTGTTCTAAAACATCACAACGAAAGCTTCACAAATCTCTGTGTGTTGAAAAAAGCTGACGAAATGTGATGGGATTTCAGATTGTGTTGTTTTTTTTAGATGTATTGTAAAGATTTAATCGCTGTTTATCTTAAAAACCAATACAGATGCATAACACAAATAAATATAATACAAATACATTTTCTCTATGAAGCACTTTTAAGACATTTTATGTAGGTTAAGAGAAAGCAAATAAAAGCATGTAGCTACAAATACAATTTTCATAAAAAAGGTAAAATACACATGTTTTGTATTTATTATTAGTATTATTATTTATTATTATCATATCCACGATCTCAGGAAATAGTGGGGAAAAAAAGATATACACTAAGCATTTGTGTGTCTGGGAAAGTTTAACAGTTGTTTCAAGATCTAATTAAATGGCGACATTTGTTATGTAAAACCGACCAACTAGTCCAATGAGAGTCCTAAAGCTACTTAGCAACATTTAGAGTGCAGGCACGTGCACCTCTTTGGGGTATTTAATAGTGTGGAATGTTGTCGAGAGAAAACTCCACTTTGACCACAGCGCTGCGGGGGCTGGGCGACCAGACCGGCCACTCTGAGCCTTTTGATCATTTCACTTTTAGTCAATCAAATCTAATCAGTGGGTGGGAGATCTCCCCCTTTCGCTCATCTCAGATAAATAGTCTGAAAAAAACTGACACCCACGTGTATCTGGCATTCGTGCTGCAAGGATGAAAAAGTGCTCTGTGACTCTGTCCCACTGAGGGATCAGCTTACTCTGCCCCACAGAGAGCTCAACTCTACCACTCTGGCACTAAGCTGAAGACTTTAAGAGGGACACAGCGCCTCTTACCTTGAAGAACTTTTTTTTTCTTCTAATTCTTCCTCAACGGCAGGGAGGCACTTTTATAAAGAATGGGAGACTATGATGAAGACACTGCATTCCTTGGACAGACCGGTCCTTACTTCTGGACCACGTTCTTCCTCCTCAACACAGTTTTTGTCTCCACTGGATTCAACGGGCTTTACATCGTCTTTATTGGAGCGGCGCCGAAACACCACTGTCTCATTCCGGACGTTAACTTGACCGAGGAGTGGAGGGATGCCGTGGTCCCCTTCAGGATAGTGGACGGGGAAGCTGTGCCGAGCCAGTGCAGCAGGTACAAGCTGGACGTGGTGAGAAACCTCTCGGCTGAAGGGTATATTCCTGGAAGGGATGTCAACCTCACTAACCTGGAGGTGGAAGGATGCTTAGACGGATGGAACTACAGCAAAGAAATCTACCTATCCAACATTGTCACTGAGGTCAGAATCAATGTGCATATGTGTTCCTTGCATAAGATGTGTGAGTCATGAAAGTTTTCAGTTTCCTGTTTTCTTCTTGTTTATGTCATGTTTTACGTCTGTTCACAGTGGGACCTCGTTTGTGACAACAAGTGGAAAGTTCCCTTTGCCTCCTCGACTCTGTTCGTGGGATACCTGGTGGGATCCCTGATCTCAGGGCAGCTCTCTGACAGGTGTTCAATCCATAGTTATACATGAAATTCCCCTACAACACACTTTACATCACTATGTTCCAATATAAAAACTACTAATACTACTATTTTATCTTCATCAGTAGAGGACTGTTGCATTGAGTTGTGTAAGTTTTAAGAAAAAGCTCGCGAGAACTAACGAGTGATTGTGAAGTGGTTTCAACATTGAGGATAACTGTTGCAAATGTGGAGGGCTGATACGCTGCCATTCTATTTACAACAATAGCGCCATCTACTGTTAAAGTCAAAGACGCCTGCATGGAAAGCTCTGTGAAAGTGCCTTTGACATTTCTGGACTGAAGAGCTTCAGCCAGGATCAGAGTTTGTGAAATAACAGTGATTGGGGGATGGTGGTAAAATGTGAAGCCAGATGACAGGACGTCCTCTGTGACCCTTTAATGACGCAATGGTCGCAAGCTCCTGCAATCATCTGTACGGTTGCTGCTTATTTGAAATTAGTTTCTGCTGAATAGTGGTTTAATTTACTAGTTCAAACACAATAGCTGCTTTCAGACACGCACTGAACTCCGGATGATCTCCTGATATTCTGCATGTGAGAGCGCAAGGAGGCCGAGTCAGAGCCCCGGACTTTCTCCGCAGTTTCTCCTGTAGTAGATGTCTACTTAGTTCAAGTTCAAGAACAAGTTTCATTTCAGCGTTGGCTTGGGTTGAAGTGGTCGTGCTTCCTGTCTATTGTCTTTATCTGTTAGAGATGTACATGGTTGATCAGTGTAGAGCTGATAACCCTGACTATTGTAGATCAATGAGTCCTTTCCAGGGTTCACCTCAGAGTTTCATCTCTGTGCTTGTGGAGACGCATGTGGCTCAGGACACAGCAGTGAGGAGCGCCTGTGTGTTGATCTATTTATTTCCTCTGCAGCTGTGAAAACTCGGCCTCCATGGATGAGAGCTGGAGGGGTGAGGGGGGGTTGGAGGTTTTAGAGCTTTTAGATCAGTGTGTCACATTAGGGCTTTTCAAGGATTCAAATGAAGCCGTCCAATAGTTTCCATCAGTTCAGGAGAGTTGGAGGATACGTGTAACCTTTTTTTAGGTGGAGGATGGAGAAAAATGAGTTTGCAAGTATGTCTTTGTATGATGAACAGATTTTTACAGAAGTTGCAGACATGTTTCAAGCATCTGCTGCAGGGAGGGTGTGAAAACAGTTATCTAGCCTGCTTACAGCCAAATTTTACCAAAAAGAAACCCAGCACACTTTAATAGAAATCAATAAAAGGTTTTGAATATAACAGCCAAATAAACAATGAAGGTAATTTTATGGAACACAAAGGAACCGTCTAAGTTGATTTAACAGGGAATAAAATCTGTTAAAAAGTAAAAACTCTATCCCAGATATGGGTTGAGCATCAAATAACAAAATAAAACCAAACTAATCCTAACATAATGGGATAAAGTGTAAAACAAAACCATCTAATAGGGGGTTTGGCCCATGTTCCACCCATTGAAATGTTTACTACACTATATTACTACATCCACCTATACTGTCAGTGATATTTGTATATATTTTTCCCCTCAGGTTTGGGAGGAAGAAGGTCGTTTTCGTCTCTCTTGCTGCTCAGTGCATCGCTGTCATGCTTCAGTCCTTCTCCAGCTCGTGGAGGATGTTCTGCATCATGTTCCTCTTCGTTGGAGCCTCCCAGATATCCCTCTACATTTCTGCATTTGTACTTGGTAAGAAATTCAAAAACACTCCTCGTCCTATGTATGGTCTGACAGGCCTTAAATTCACACAGATATCTCAACATGTTGTTTTCCCCACAGGGACGGAGGTGCTGAGTAAGACCATGCGTGTGCTCTTCACAACTCTCGGGGCCTTTCTCTTCTATTGCATCGGGTACATGACACTGCCCTGGATTGCGTATGGCATCAGAGAATGGAGGACTCTTCTGGCTGTTCTGTCCGCAACTTCTGTCGTCTACATCCCCCTCTGGTGGTACGTTGCTCCTAATCAGTTTCTTCATTTTGAGTATGGCCACTGTGATCTATTTTATAAATGACACTTGATTTTACCGTGCAGGTTCATCCCGGAGTCTCCGCGCTGGCTGATCACTCAGGGAAGAGTGGAGGAGGCCGAGGAGATAGTGAGAGAAGCTGCCAGGAAAAACAAAGTGGAAGCTCCAGTCGTAATTTTTAAACAATCTCAGGTGAGATTCACACATTGCAATTAATAGAGTGATTGTCCGTCTCTTCATGGATCCTGGTTATTATCTCTGCCAAGAAAACCAGGATGCAGCATGTGTCAGGATTTTTTTAGTGTAGATCTGGAGCAGAAGGTAGATCCATTAAAAAAACTTTAATTTCTTAAATATATAAATTGGTGTTGATGCAGGTCCATTTAAGAATCTGGATCAAATGCCATTCAAGTTACATCTCTTTCTGCCTCATATAAATTCAAGCTTTTCTTTCAACATGCATCCATTCTCCAAAGTAGAAATAACATTATTTTTCGATGTATATCTCGACCCCTGAAACATTATTCAAAATTCAACATTAATCTGTGATATTACAGTTATTGCTAAAAAGAAAAACATGTTCTCCCATAGGTCTCCATCACCTTAAGCAAAGTCTAAGTGAATCTGCTTAGAACATATTTTAAATAATACGTGTGCAACTCTGGATTAACAACGGGACAAATGCTGTGTTTTGTTTTTGTCTTGTAGCGACACGGGATGGCTCCGTTTAAGTCGTACACAATGCTCGATATTCTCAGATCCAAGAACCTCCGATGCATCACACTGATGTGCCTCCTTCTATGGTGAGTGGTTGTGTTCCTTTCTTCTTGTCTTTATTTTAATCTTAAAATCTGATCGCGGACGATGATTACACTATCATCACAAGTGTCATCGCTGCTCCTTTCATCTCTGTCAGATGTTTTCAGATACAATATATTTGGTTGATGTGCTAAACGCGAGATGTGACATTCACTTGATAATGCAAATAACATTTTCTTTTTTTGTCAGGATGGCCATAAACATGGGGTATTTCGGTTTATCCCTGAACACTTCCAACCTGAGTGGAAACCCCTTCATGAACTGTTTTTTATCGGCCACCACTGAGGTCCCGGCCTACGTGGTTTCCACCGTGCTGCTGAAGAGGTGTCCGCGCCGGGCTCTTCTGTCGTCCTTCCTCATCATCGGAGGAGGAGTCCTGCTGCTCATCCAGTTCATCCCTGACAGTAAGACATCTTTCATCAGGACAACCTGACCCTTAAAGGATAGATATGGGATGGATGGATGGATGGATGGATTGATGGATTTATTGACTAATTGATTGACTAATTGATTGATTGATTCAAGATGTTTTTTATGGCAGTACTGTCACTTTGATGCCCACTGTTCTTCTACTTAACTACTAAAGATTAACTGTCTTCTACTCTCTCTCTCTCTCTCTCTCTATCTCCTCTCCTCTCTCTCTCTCTCTCTCTCTCTCCTCTCCAGCCCTCCAACACGTTGCTCTGGCTCTGGAGATGACCGGGAAGTTTGGCTTCACCATGGCCTTCAGCATCGTCTACATCTACACTGCTGAGATTTACCCCACTGTCCTCAGGAACGTCGGCATGGGAATGTGCTCCTCTGCTGCACGCATTGGCAGCATCACGGCTCCTTATGTCATCTATTTAGGTACGTGGGTGTTGAGTGCAATGCCTGTATAATATCTGTACCATATATCTTAAAGAACAAACATGTCTTCTTCGGATAATATGAAAGAACAACAGCAAACTTTTTAGAACAATTTAGTTTAAAAAAAAACACACTCTTTTACAAAACAACAACAACGCATGCAGAACCAAAACACACACATGGTAGGAAGAAGAGGGAGAGGAGGAGGAAGAAGGAGGAAGAAAGGGAGGGAGTCAGAGTAAGCGGCCTTGTCTGTTGAGACAGATTTCCTTATCGATGGGGCAGGAGTAAGAAGAGGAGGCAGGAGGAAGGAGGGAGGAGTAAGAAGAGGAGGCAGGAGGCAGGAGGAAGGGAGGGAGGAATAAGAAGAGGAGGCAGGAGGGCGGGTGGGAGGAGTAAGAAGAGGAGACAGTAGAGAGAAGTAAGAAAAGGAGGCAGGAGAGAGGGAGGAGTAGGAAGAGGAGGCAGGAGGCTTAATTTTAGTAATACACAAGTCATATCTTTTTCATTTTCTAATGTCTACATTTCCATCTTTGTTCTTTTCAGGTAGCTATAATAAGGTTCTACCTTATATCCTGATGGGCAGTCTCACCATCGCCGCCTCTGTGGTGAACTTCTTCCTTCCTGAGACCTTCAACAAAGATCTTCCAGAAACAGTGGAGCAGATGCAAGAATGTCAGGGGTGAGCACATTTCACTGGATTCAACTAAAGTTCATGTGTTTCACGTCTCCATTCACAAATTGTTTTAGATTAGACAGTAAATAGTGGCCTTGAAGCAGGATATCTTTCAGAAATAATATTTGAACAATAATAATAATGTATGCAATTATAAGATGCATGTCCTAATCAACCATTTAAAGCAAATATTACTCTATTTTGTTGGCTCCATAGTAAAGAGACAATAATGTTTACTTTGTTGTTGACTATCTCCAAACATAGGAGTTGGTCCTCTGTGGTAACTGTGTTGCTGATCAGCCAGTTTAAAGAACCATTTTCTTCTGCTTGCAGGTTGTGTTATGGACCCACAAAGAAGAAATACGTCGAAAACGGAGGAACAGGCAACGCACCTCTACAACATGAGGCCAAATCTGACGTGCCGACACTCAATGTGTAGCAGCCACTATATGTCTTGAAAGAAAGAAGGAATCTGAAAATAAAATCCCAAACATGCACAGTGGGTATTCAAAAAAAAAAGCGTTTCCAAGAACTGTTTTTTTTATATTAATACTTATTTTTTTACTCAGTTGGTGCTTGGTGAGAAATATTTTGTATGAAAGTTGAAATGCATGAATATCTGATTATTCTTTAATGTTTGTGCCACACAATTAAAGAAATGAACATATCTTTGGAGCCATTTCCTGTTTTCTTTTGTGTTTATTAATTAAAAATCTGTTTATTTTGTTTTGTTTGATATAACTAGTGAGACAATGCCAGTAAAACTATTGTTGTAGTTATTTTCACTTGGTTTTGGTAGTTTATGCTTTTATTTTGAAGGTAAAACAGTTAATTTTATATATGTGTAGGCAGCATAAGCAGCCAGGGTTCATGTTTTTTTTACCAGGGCTTTTTGTTGCTTGCAAAAATGGAAAAATAAAGCCTACACAGCCTGCACAGCCCCGGCACAGTCACGGGTTTCAGCCTGCCAGATACTACCGTATATAGCTCTGTACTGTAAACCTTCGAGGAGGCTGGCACACACATTTTCTTCGGGATTGATTAAGTCTTATCTCACCCTATGTTATCTGTTCGGAATCCTGAATGAAAATGTTTTTTTCTTTTATTTTAACATCTAAATAACTTTTCAAAACTGCACTGAGGACAGATTCTGAATGTGCTGCTGTACAACAGGACTCCTTCATCAGTGAAAGTTCATGGTTGACCATAGTTGATAGTTAATGTGGAGGAATGTTTGACCATCCTCACATATTACATCAGTACAAAACCAGTGTGAGGCCTGTCTAATTCCAAACACTCCCTTCTCTCACCAAGCAATATCCAAGGTCAGGTTGTAGACAAAAGGCCGACCGGCAGGACATTGTAGTGTCTACGCTCATGGACTTTCACATCTAACTCAGATGCCCCAGACATAGAGAGTGACAACAATTCTACCCGTTCATGGATGTGCTGTTGGAATGGGTGATGCAGGGAGAGGGAGATATACTGGGATGCTGTGGGAAACATCTTCAGACTTGTTGGGGGTGACAATTGCTCATTTCCCTCTGTTGAAGGACTCTGTTGTTTGCACCTTCTGGTCTCATTGATGCATCAAGTCTACATTAAACTCTTCTGCATCAGACATCAGCTGCTGACTGAGTTCTCCTTTCATCAGCTTCCATTAAACGTCCATTACTCCATCTCGACAGAGCTGGTAAGTTGCAAGTTTAAAGTTATTCTTTGATTTGCCTTACCAGGTCAGAGCTTGAGAAGATCGTGAAGAACGACTGGCCTCAAGGTCAACAAGAGTTAAATCCAAATTGACCTATCTGAATCAAAACTGAATGAGCAGAAATGAAAGGAAGGGAACTCAGCTGTAGCGAAAATTGGATTTTCTATATTTATAACATTATAATGCACTGTACTAGTGTGCTTAGTCTCTACTAAATCTGTTTACCAGTGGTCGGTTGGTTTACGGGACGACTTCGGGACATGCCTGTCAAAGGCATATGCCACCACCTGGTTAGACCCTGACCTCTTTGTAATGTGCAGTTTTTGTGGGAGCCTGTGTCTGTCAGGAAAGATTAGTGTCAGACTGTGGTGTGTTAGTTGAACCCCACAGCCCCAAAAAGGAGGGAATTTTTTCGGGGGGCTTCGGGCTGTACTCGACACAGAGGGACCCACCTGAGGTTCAAACTATAGAAAAGAGGGTAGTGTACACAAGGCGAAATACTTTCTGAGTTTCCGTTTAAAATCCTGTAAGTTTGCCACCACTGACGTAGTAAAGCTAAATGTAACTGTGGAAGCTCTGATGCTGCAGCAGGGTTTAGAGTGTGTGAGTGAATGTTTTTAAATTTTTCAAATATATGTGAATATGCCAACAAATAAATCATCAGTCCACAGCCGAGGTTAAAACTAAACTGCTGAAAATGTGTTTTAAAAACATTTGATAAAAAAAGGCAAATCGGAAAGCAGAGCAAAAGTGTCAAGTTATTAAATCAGTCCCACGGTGATGAACAGGCAAAACAAGGTGCCTGGACTGAAGCCATGTTTTGCTCCAGAATGCCATCTGGAGCCACAGGCAGATGAAAAGAGCAGAGTTACAGTATGTTATGTATTTTACTGCGCTCATGTGTGAGTGGACTGATGGTGACTAGTCTGTTGCTTTGTCATTTTCCCCACAAAGTTAAAAAGGTTATGACAAATGAGAGGAGATTGTAGAAACCAGAGCAGATGAAGCCTTATCCACAAATATCAGTGATACAATGTTCCTGATGAATGCTGATGAATAAATGTACAAAAGTTTCATAAGAAAACACAATGATAAAGTGAACAATGATTGTTTTTTCACAAATCTGCAAGATTAATGTGCTAAATAGGAAGTAAAGGTAGAATATGTTTGTTCTGACATCCCTGTATGTGAGTCGGTATTCTTTTGAGGAATTTGCTACTGATAGCCGAAGTGATCATATCAGATAATGTGCGATATGCTTGAGGGAATCAATAAAATGGGATTTAGGAATGCATAAGTAAGGCTTAGCTGTCCAATAGGATGCAAACACCTACATGTAACATAGAGAGTGACTGCTATTCTAGCCATTCCTGGAGGATATGCTTTAAGAACGGGTGACACAGGGTGAGGAAGACAGACTGGGATGCAGTGGGAAACATCTTCAGACTTTGGGCGGTGGCAATTGCTCGTGTTACTCTGTTGATGTTTGCGTATTGTTCAACCTTCTGGTCACATTGATGCATCAAGTCTACATTAAACTCTTCTGCATGTTACATCAACTGCGGCCTGAGTTCGACTTTCACCAGCTTCCATAAAAACTTCCATAACAGTAATTATCATAGTTATTATCTTTCTGCAGTAATAAAGTCACCTGCATCACTTGATGACAAAGACAGACTTCACAGACTGTTTAACTGCTGGGAAATGATTAACTCCCTTTACAAGGGTTCCTTTAGCATTTCCTGGATTACTGTATATTATACCTGTCGCTTGAGCTTGAAAGTAACCATTTAAATCAAAATAATGTTCATATTGAGGCAATGTGTTGCACGACGAAGAAGTTGCACGTCACCATTACTAGTGTTTTTGCACTTGTTTTTTATTTGTTAGTAACTGAGTAACTTCCAAGATCAGGTAAACCCGCCATAAAATCTTCCACCGAGCAGCAGGACATTCTCTCTCTAGTACTGATCAAGTATCTGTGTGTCTTCCTTCCTTGCGTCCTTCCTTCTGTGTTTCTAAATATCAAAGATATTGTTGAGATCATGGTAAACTTAAAAATCAGGGACTATGACAGCATCACATCTTTTCTTGGATCTTGGGGACCTTTCCAGCTGAGGATTTTTTTGGCACTGGCTATCAGCATCGTCCCGAATGGCTTTATCGGTGTCTATATAGTATTTGTGGGTGATACCCCACCTCACGAGTGCTATATCCCCGAGAACTACAGCATCAGTGAGATGTGGAGAAATGTGACAATCCCACTGGAAACAGTCAATGGCATCGAGAAGCGCAGCTCCTGCTCCAGGCTCAACTTGGACCTAGTCAGGAACTTCTCCCAGAATGAACTTGTTCCAAATGTGGATGTAAACATGAGTGAAGTTCCTCTGGAAGGTTGTTTGAACGGGTGGACATACAGCAACCAAATCTACCAGTCCACCATTGTCACAGAGGTGAGCAGATAATTCATGAATGAACTTCTGAAGATGTTTATGTTTTCTGGTATTTAGTCACGTTTTTTGTAACTATTCAGGAGGGTCATAGTAATGTAATCTGTATCTCACAGTTTGACCTGTGCGATAATCACTATAATCGATCAGCATTTTAGGCAATTTGGAGAAAAAAAGTAATCACAAAGAGTAATCGGCAATAATCAAAAGCGATAATCAAAAGCGAGACAGGAGACTTTGAATTAATAGAAACATACAGTGCCTTGCATAAGTATTCACCCCCCTTGGACTTTTTCCCATTATGTACTGTTACTAACTGGAATTCAAATAGACTTAAATAAACTTTTTCCCGTTTGATCAACAAAACATGCATAGTACTTTGGAGGTGCAAAATATTTTGGTCTCATCTGACCAGAGCACCTTCTTCCACATGCTTGCTCTGTCTCCCACATGGCTTCTGGCAAACTCCAAACGGGATTTTTTATGGATCCCTTTCAACAATGGCTTTCTTCTTGCCACTCTTCCATAAAGGCCAGATTTGTGGAGTAGACGACTAATAGTTGTCCTGTGGACAGATTCTCCCACCTCAGCTGTGGATCTCTGCAACTCCTCCAGAGTAACCATGGGCCTCCTGGTTGCTTCTCTGATTAATTTTCTCCTTGTCCGACTCTTCAGTTTGGGTGGACGGCCTCCTCTTGGTAGGTTTGCGGTTGTGCCATATTCTTTCCATTTTCTTATGATGGATTTTATGGTGCTCAGAGAGATGTTCAAAGCTCTGGATATTTTTGTATAACCTAACCCTGCTTCATATTTCTCCACAACTTTATCCCTGACCTGTTTGGTGAGCTCCTTGGTCTTCATGATGCTGTTTGTTCAGTAATGATCTCCAACAAACTCTGAGTCCGTCACAGAACAGGTGTATTTATACTGAGATTAAATTGCAGACAGGTGGACCCTATTTACTAATTATGTGACTTGCAAATGTGACTTGTGAATGCAATTGTTCGCACCAGATCTTTGTTAGGGGTTTCACAGTAAAGGGGGTGAATACATATGCACTCAACACTTTTCAGATTTTTATTTGTAAATAATTGTGAAATCCATGTAATATTTCCCCCCACTTCCAAATGATGCACTATTTTGTGTTGGTCCATTACATAAACTCACGATGAAATAAATTTTAATCTGTGGTTATACCATGACAAAATGTAGAAAAGTCCAAAGGGGGTGAATACTTATGCAAGGCACTGTACGTATGTGTAAAGTCCAAACCAAACCAGCTAGGATAACAAAAATGCTTGATTTACATGAGGACAAAGCCGGGTCAAAGGCCGAACTTTTAATCATTATATCACACACACACACAAACCTTGTCCCGTTTGCTATTGTGAACCAATACTTTAAACAGTGTTCTCACATGAAATAGTTCAAAAACTAAAGAAAAATCGTTTCAATTACATTAGTGACACTAGTGATTTGATTTAGTTATGAGGAGTTAATAATACCAGCTTTGTATGTTTAAACTGCCGAGGTTATTGACTGATTTAATTGTGTGTAATCAGTAAAATAAAGCTGAGCATCATCACAGATGCTAGTTCATAACAGGAGATGCAATGTTTCTGGATATTTCAGCCATGAATGGTGTATCTGTAGCAAAGTAAACTGACCCGAAAGAAAAAGAAAAACAACATTTTCAGTGAGGAGTAAAGGAAAGACAACATTTGACATGAATCTATTGGCAGAAATTTAATAAAAGATAATCCTTGGAACGTTTTCATTAGTGTGTGATCATCTAAATTGTATGAATTGTGGGTCCTCTTTAAGGATTAAAATCAATTTAATATATCATTTTGTTTACTAACTGGAGTGATTTTAAAGGTTCAGTGTGAGGAATTTAGTGCCATCTAGTGGTGAAGCTGCATGTTGCAGCTGAAGACCCCTCACCTCACCTTCCCCTTCCAAACACGAAAAAGAACCTGTGGTAGACTTCAGTGGTCATAAAGAATCAAAAGGTCTTAAGTTTGTCCAGTTTGGGCTACTGTAAAAAGCATCAGTAGAGAGGACCCGCTCCAGATGTAAATATTAAGTATTTAAATATAAAGGGCCCATTCTAGGGTTAAAAAAATCCTACAATTTAGATGTAACACACGTGAAAATATCACTTGGGTTATTTGATATTACATTTCTGCTAATAGATCCCTTTCACCTAAATCTTACACAATGAACCTTTTGGTTATAATTTCACAAAATTAACTCACGAGACTATTATCAGTTCTTAAATTTTGAAACCTTATGACCATAATGATTATATAATGCTGCGTGGGTTAGTGTAATCAGTATTTCTTAGATGTGGGAGGAGACAAAGATTTTTTGTTCCTGTGTGTTAATGAGTCTTAGCCGAGCTGAGAAGTTAGAGGGGAACTCGTTATTTTCAAATACTTTTCATAGCCTGTACTTTAATACTTTTTTAGTTTTCTACTTGAGAGAATAATGTGAGTACTTTTACCACCTCTTGTTACTCATTGCACTGATGGATTTTGCAGTGGGACTTGGTTTGTGACAATGCATACAAAATGCCACTGACCACCTCCATCAATTACCTAGGTGTGCTGTTGGGGGCATTAATCTCAGGCCAAATGTCCGACAGGTCTGTACACTGTTTTTTTTTATCATTGTTTCCATTATTTATATTTTTTTTTCTAACTTACTCAAACCTAATCTGCTTCATGCCTACTCAGGTATGGAAGGAAGCCTGCACTCTTTTTCATGATGATCCTTCAAACTTTAGCGATCACGGCCCAGATATTCTCCCCGAGCTGGGAGGTCTTCACATTTCTGTTCTTCTTGGTTGGTGCCGGGGGATTTTCCAACTATATCATTGGATTTGTGCTGGGTATGTTTTACCATTAAGGATGCAGCGTTTGGTTACTGCTTAATGTGTCAGGTTACTTTTTGAAAAATGCTCCTTTCATTTATCACAACTACAGGAATAGAAATCCTAAGCCAAAATGCGCGAGTGGTCTTCTGCTCCCTTGGGGTTTTCATGGCCTCGGCTGTGGGTTACATGGCAATGCCCGCGGTGGCTTACTTCCTCCGTGAATGGCGGATGCTGATGATTCCCATGGCGGCCTCTGGCCTGATCTACATCCCTCTGTGGTGGTGAGAATAATAAGAAATGATCTTCTCACACAGCAGCCTTTACATTCCTTGGTAGTGTCTTTCAGTTAATGACTCGGGTGTGATGGTATCAATAGAATCAATCAGTTTATTTATTTCAACTCTCCAGGTTTATACCAGAGTCGCCTCGCTGGCTGCTCTCTCAGGGACGCATGAAAGAGGCCGAGGCCATTCTGAGACGTGCTGCCAAGGAAAACCACATCGAGGCTCCACAAGACATCTTTACTCAAGCTGAGGTCAGTTCATCAGCAAGTTTACGATTTGTATGTTTCGGGGTTGTCCGTTGGGTTGTCCGTTGGGTTGACCGTCCATCCTATCCTCGAGAAGGGTATTTCTTCAAATTTCGTACAAATTTTATTTGCGCTTAATGATTAGCTGATTTGATGTTGGTAGCCAAAGGTCAAAGGCCAAGGTCACAGTGGTCTCACAAACAGTGTGAAGTCACAGAAATGCCTAAAGGAGATTTCATTAGCCTACATGTGATAGAAAAATTCACTTGTACTCAAAGATGACCTGATGCGAAATTGGTGGTCAAAGTTCCAGGTCAGTGTGACTTCATAAAGTTAATATTTTATGATATCTCCAGAAAGGCTTTAGGCAATCCTTTCACATTTGGCACAAACATTCACTTTAAATTCCAAAGGTCTAATTCACGGTTTTCTGATGAACTACGTTTATGATTTTCTTTTAACATGATATCTTAAGATCGCTTTGACTCATGGATAACCTAGTTAGAATTTGGTGGTCAAGGGAGAAGGTTGCTGTGAATTCGCAAAACACGTGATTTGCCTTTTGAGTGCGATACCTCAGGAAGTTTACTTGGACTCACCGATAATAAGATTAGGTGAGGGTAGTCAAACGTCGGGGTCAAAGTGGGGTCAAAAACTATTTTCAGCTTCTTCAATATGATATCTTAGTTGTCACTTGGAACCAAAGATGAAGTAATTAAATAAAAGTGGTTAAAAGTCAATCTAGTATATAATTCTGAGGTAAGAAATATGTAGAAATGTGTAGACAGAAACTGCACTTGTTGGCAGAGGCACAACAGTGTGGTAATTGTAGTTAGTTGTAATATTTCATACATCCTAAAATGTTAAAAAATATATGTAACCTTTTTTTTATCATGTGTACCATGTGATCTCTAGGCTCAGTGTTAGGTTTCAGGTTTTCCTGTTTTGTTCGGTAACTTATCTTCTTGTTTTTTCCCAGATTGACAACACACTGAGCAAGAAAGAAAATAAATACAACATTTTAGACATCTTGAGGAACTGCAACCTGTTCTCCATCACATTAATTTGCGCGCTCCTGTGGTACGTGAACCGTTTCCTGACATGACATGAAACCATAGACTGTATATAAAGATGGACGACATGACCGCTCCTCGAAAGTGAAGCCAAATCAGCTGGGTTCCTGTTCTTCATTTCTCTGCAGGGTCATCATCACACTCAGTTACTACGCTTTAATCCTCAACACGTCCAACCTGCATGGAGACCCTTACATAAACTGCTTCTTGTCTGCTGTGACTGAGGTGCCAGCTTACCTCATCGCTTTATTACTGCTGCAGCACTGCTCCAGGCACATCTGCCAGTCGTCTTCACTCTTACTCGGGGGCGTGATGATCCTCTGCGTTCAGCTCGTCCCGCTTGGTAATGCTCAAATCGGTAGCTCCGGAGGCACGAGGGTGACAAGTCAAACTGTACAAGCAGCTCACATAAATATGTTGATAAATAAATTAACACAATGATGAATATGCTAAGACATTTTAATGGAACGCAGTAAAGCACATTCTTATAATTAAAAGTACTCTGTGATGGGGGTAAAGGGCCAATGTATTACATTTAATACAGTTACAGATATTTCAGTCAAAACTTCCAATAACTGTAATAAATGTTAGCCTTCACATTGCCATCAAAAGGGCCAATGCCACTAGCATAGATATTTTGCTGGCAACTCATTCGATATTTTCTGTTAGCTGTTGTTAAAGTTGTCCCTCTTTTGTTTCCTTAGATTTACCGATTGTGGCTGTGATCCTCGAGATGCTGGGGAAGTTTGGCATCACAAGTGCATTTTGTATAGTGTACGCCATCTCGTCAGAGCTCTTCCCCACTGTTATTAGAAACACAGCAATGGGCTGTTGCTCCATGTCTGCTCGGATTGGAACCATCATGTCTCCCTTTATCATTTACCTGGGTAGGTGCAAGTCGTTTCCCAGTTGGCACTAATGATTCATATTTCTGGAGAATAGAGCTGCAGTGATCAGTCTGAATCTGAATCTGCAAATATTTCAGCCATGTTCCAATCAAAATGCCAATCATTCTCCGGTTCGAGCTTCTCACATGTTTACTCGTACATGCCAGTAAATTCTATATTCTAAGACAAGCTACCACAGTTTGGGGAGACCCTGCCTTAATCTGCAAAATGATAAAGTCTTATTTTCCTCACCAATCATCATTGAACAAATATTTCACCTATTAAAAATGTTTTATTTGTATTTCCTCTGCCTTCCTCGTGGTTATTATTTTCCTCTCTATGTAGGACAATACTTCAGGGGACTGCCGTACATATTGATGGGGGCTCTCGCCATCGCTGGTGCCGTCTTGTGTCTCCTGCTGCCTGAGACTTTTGGGAAGACGTTGCCAGAGACCATAACACAAATGCAGCCGGTATGGAGGTGAGTGCACCCAGCGAACCTGCTGGACTGATCCCAGTGTTGTAACATTACTGCACAGAGGGAGCCAATGCAAAGGTCACAATCTTAAAGTATGGAAGGTATGGAGGTGAGTGCACCCAGCGAACCTGCTGGACTGATCCCAGTGTTGTAACATTACTGCACAGAGGGAGCCAATGCAAAGGTCACAGTCTTAAAGTTTGAATCAGCTTACGGTTTAAAATATGACGTAAAAAAGTAACTTGTAAGTGCAATGTTCTCTCTTTTAAGTGTTTTTTTTAATATGTTTTCATAAAAATGCAATGAATATGAATTATTGACTAGTTAACAGCTGATTACGCTTTTAATGTGCAGAGTTGTTTAATGTTTACGGGGTAAACTGCAGCTGTCCCATGACCTTTGATGTCACTCTTACTGTAACCATTATCATCATTATTATTCAAACAGGAGAAGAGGGAAAAACCAGAAGGAAGCTGAACATGGAGAGAGCGCGGCTGAAAATCAGACTAAAGAATCCAAGTTTTAATGACTTATCATCTTTTGTTTATTTGCATTGTGTTTATTTGACTCTAACTAGACACCAGGGAGTTGTGCTATGAAACAGGATTTGTTCTTATCCTTATAACTCCGGGTTTACTTGAGGATTTTCAGTCCTAAGAAGCTCGTTCACTTCTCATCGCGACAAATGACCTAACTGTGTTTCTTTTAGCCTTGATAAAGTGTTTATACTGATGTCAGTACATGATGGTGATTGGTCAATTTCAGTAAACCCCACCCCTTTTATGTGCACCAACCAATTATCAAGAGAAGGAAAACCTGGGTTGACTTGTGGAGTTTATAATAATTAATAATCCCATTTGTTCGGTTAACGTCAGACAGATAACTGAAACCTATCCTAGGTATATTGAACTTTTTTGTTATACAGGCCCAAGGTGACACATTTTATGAAATCTTGTTGTTTTATGTTTGGTTGTATGTCTTTGTATTTGAAAAGTATCCGTCTAATTATTTTTTGTGTAGCAAGTAGAAAAATTGAGACTAGGCATGTTTTAAAAAGACTTGCACTTTTCTTTTTATTTTTCCACTGATTTACAGTTCATTTGTTTAAGTGTCTGCATTTTTGCTGAGATAAAAAACTACTTTGAAATTATTTGGTAAGTGGACATCGTGGATTTAATATTGATTGCAATGTCTTTTACTCATGTCTCAGTTACACTAGCAACCTTTAAAGTTTTTTAAGCATGTGATGATGTTGTAAAATTCACCAATAAAGGATTTCTAAATGTCTTGTCTCCTGCAATGGCTGGATCATTCCTGAGATCAGGGAGAAGCTTCGGGATAGATTTGGTTTACATTTGATACTTAACCATCTCTGAGATTTCTACATCCATCACTCACTTTAATTTAGTTGTTGTGCTCACACAGCATTGACAAGTTAATGACAGGGCACAATCATCTAGCCCTATGCAATCTTTTCATTCGAAAGAGTTCGTGCACGGCCCTGATGACCAGCATTGTCGTGGAGGCCAAGAAGAATCTGAGACTTAGGGCCATCTGGCACAATGAACTGAGACAGCTTCTTGTTCAGCCGGTGGTCTTTTTTTACCCTGCACAGAATCCCATTCTGTATCTTCAACTTTTTCCAGTGTCTGAGGAGCTTACAGATACTATCCGGTTCAGATGTGGCCTCACGTCTGGTAGCTCTCCTTTTCCGTCGAACATAGTAGAGGACCCTGCTTATTGTTCGGTCTTGCTCCTGGAGACTCAAAAGCTGGCTTTGGGGAATAGCAGTGGAATGGTCTTCCTCAGGCAGCTGAGGTAGTGGTAGATTAGCACCGAGCAAAGCACAACCAGCATGAGCGCTCAGCGCAGCTGACACCTCGTCTGAACTAATGGAACTTCCAACAGGCTGAAAAACAGGATTAGCACCAGGGTCCTGTGTCTTTGACCTTGTGCCTTGGAAAATCTGACAGTTGTTTGTAAGCCGAAAAGCATCTTGCACTGTACCCTTAACAACGCCATTTACCTCATCCAATAGTGCTACATACGGCTCTTTCAGCAAACGATAACCAACACATGACTGGACAAATGGTTCACGGCTCAGAGCATCTGCTACAATATTTTTAACTCCTGGAACATACTTAAGATCGAAGTTGTACGCCGCCAGCTTGGCCACCCATCTCTGTTCACATGCATCTAAGCGTGGTTTTGTCAGAATGTAGGACAAGGGGTTGTTATCTGTCCAGGCGGTAAAGTGTTTCCCCTTCAACCAATGACCAAACTTGTGGCACACAGCCCATTTCAGCGCCAAAAATTCCAGCCTGTGTGCTGGATAGTTCATTTGAGACCGGGTCAGCGTCTTGCTGGCAAAGGCGACAGGACGCGCAACTGTCTCACCAGGTGACATTTGTGACAAAACAGCTCCAATGCCATCAAAAGAAGCATCGACAGCAAGGATGAAAGGTTCGTCGAAGTTCGGGTGAGCCAATGTGACACAATGAGCAAGTTCATTTTTCAGGGTTTGGAAGGATTCCTGACATGCAGCTGTCCAGTCACTTGGTGTAAGAGCTGGTGGAGCAGATAATTTCCTCTTCGGCTTCCTGCCTTTCTTGGCCTGTGATTGAACTTGTCTCCCAGAAATGAGCCTGAACAGAGGTTTGGCTTTTGCAGAGCAGTCAGCGATGAAATGCTGATAGTAAAAGACCATGCCCAGAAAAGATCTGATCTTTTTCCAGGAGGGTGTGACACCATCACTCTCCATCAACTCCGTCTCTCCTACATCAGCAATGACTTTAACCTTGTCAGAATCCGTCCTAACTCCATCTGCACAGATGACATGTCCAAGAAACTTAACTGAGCTCTTCAGGAGATGGCATTTCTTGGGGGCCAGCTTAAGTTTGTGATTCTTCAGACGTGAAAACACCATCTCCAGACGCTCAAGGGCAAGCTGCTCATTGGGGGCGAAGACTAACAAGTCGTCCAGGTAAAACAGTAAGCTGCTGAAGTTTTCGTCTCCGAAGATTGACAACATCATCCACATGAAGGTCGCAGGACTGTTACACAGACCTTGGGGCATCCTATTGTACTCATGGAGGCCAAAGGGTGAGGAAAATGCTGTGTACTTCTGGTGTGCCTCATGGAGTGGTACATTGTAGAATCCAGAAGTCAAGTCCATGGTGGAAAAGAAAACATTCCCTCCAAGTGCAGCAAGGGCATCTGCTTGGTGAGGCAGTGGGTGTGCATCTTTCACAGTCTTTGCATTGAGCAATCTGAAGTCAGTACAGATGCGCAGACTTCCATCTTTCTTCCACACCAAGACCAGTGGGGATGCATACTCGCTGCGCGACTTCCGGATGATGCCTCTTTCCTCCATCTCATTGAGTGCTGTTCTCAGCTTCTCATACTGGCCTGGTGGTACTCGGCGGTAGTGCAGGCGAAATGGTCTCTCATCCACGAGGTGTATTTTGTGGACGAAGTCAGTAGCCTCCCCACAGTCCATCTTGTCCCTGGAAAAAACTGACTCATACTTCTCAACAAGCTGCAAAAGTATATCTTTCCACTGGTCAGAAACCTCACAGCCCTCTAAGTCTAAGTCTTGTAATCCCAACTTGTCTAAAGAATCCTTTCTCTGCTCAGGGGACTTTGCTGTCACAGAGGCATGTGTAACACCATGGTTATTGACACTTTCTCAGGTGAAGACAACTCCTCTACTGCGACACACGGGAAAACATCTGCAATCTTGCAGTTTCTCCTGAGAGTCACTGCCCTACTGCTAGGATTGATAAGTTTAAGAGGAACCCACCTATCGCCCCACATAGGCGTGACAACATGGCCAACCATCACATTTCTGGGCCTGGATCTTGATTGTGTCGGTTCAACAATCACTGTGCTACCTACTGATAAAGGTGCAGATGCGGGCAGTTTACCCCAGACAAGGTGTTCACGAAGGGGTTCAAGTTTAACACTCTGCCTCAACTTTACGGTGCCGATCTTGTCAGGCATGGGACCTCCCCGCCATTTCTCAGTGTTTGAGAGCAGGGACAAAAACTGGCCACATTCATCATCTGCGATGTCAACTGGTGCAGCCAGAAGTTTCCAATAGTCCTCAGACTTTTTCATCAAGTGTATTAACAGCTTGATAGCATTGCTACCGACAATCATGTCATCCATTTGTCCAGGGATGACCAGTGTTGGGATGAGCAACTTGAAACCATAAATGACCACCTCCAAATCGTAGACAGCTGAAGGGTAAACATGGTGTCCTCCAGCACCAACAACAACAATATCATCAGCAGGACCACTTTTCAAATCAGGACAATGTAACAAAAGGCGTGAAACAGCAGCTTCATTTAAAGAACATGACATAGAGCCACTATCGATCATCGCTTTCAGTTGAACACCACCTGCGGCACAAACATCGGTGTAGAATAAGCTGTCAGATTTCTGAAGTCTGTGTGTCAATTGAAAAATAACAGTCTTTCCAGATGGTGCAAATGAAGAAAGAGATTCATATAAGGATTCAATGTCATCACTATCACAGCTGGGAGGGTCCCTATCATAATCCACACTATCCTCCCTAAGGTGCGGATCCACTAGTTTTCCTGCTGCTGATGAATGGCTGACGATGTCCGGCCAGGACAAGCAGGCCTAGAGTGGTTCGGTGAGTGGCACTGGAAACAGAGTCTATGGTCACGACAGTGGGTGAAGGTGGAGTGAGCAGCATCATGACAAACAGAACAAGGCATCTCATGTAACCCTTCAATCCTAGGCCGCCGTGGGCCAGACTGTCTGGCTGGGCCCGAGTGAACAGGTTTCTGAAGGAGCACCTTCTCCAGCATGCTAACAAGGCGTTCTAGGGTAGCAGAGTCTGTGGCCTGCGACTGCGGTGAGCTTTGCCCCCCAGTAGCTGTCGGCGTGGCAGTGTGCTGCATGTTCATTGTTACTCTCTCCTTAGTTGCCTTGCTCAGTGTGGAGGTCAAACCTGAATGATACTCATACAAAATGTCCTGAACTTCATTAGCAGTCCACTTTTCCATTGTCTTGGAACGAAAGGTCATAGAAAGTTCAGGAGAGGGACAGTTCCTTATAAACATGCGCGTCACCTCAGTACCAGGACAGTCAAGTGATTTGCCCTGCTCTTTAAGACGTTCAATGGCAAGGTCAACGGCACGGTGCAGCCTGAGCCAGTAGTCAAATGCACCCTCACCTTTCTCAGGCAAAGTGGTGTAAAAGTCAGCTAATGGGAGTGGTGAGCATGGGGCAGAGTCAAAGTGCCTTCGAAGGAGACCATAGATAGCCTCAGGGTCACGGGTGAGGTCAATGTCACTGTTCCTGGTACCAAACTTTACAACATCTCTAGCTTTGCCTCTAAGATGAATGAGGATTTCCTCGGCTTGTTCCTCAGATCTCAGATTACCTCTCTTAATAAAAGCCTTCATGAGATCCTCCCATTCTCTCACGGAAACAGGGTCAGAGCTGTCCCCTCTGAAGCATGGTGGATCTTTCAGCTTTCTGTGAGACACAAGCTGCACATGGGAGGCATCTATCATGTTTGAAGTTGACATGTCATCTTTGGGCGGTGGGGTGAGAGCATTGGTTAAAGGGGTGCTAACAGATGGGCTAAGTTGAGTCATAATGTTCTGTAATACCTTCTGGCTAACCTGCTGGATTACATCTCCCATCTGACTGACAATTTCAGTGGCAAGAGCATCAGGGCTACTAATAGTCGAACTGGCGTTTTGAGACTCATGTGTAATTACATTATCATGCCCCCGAACAGGAGTTTCAAACTGCAAGAACTTAGGAGAACTCAATAATCCTCTTCCCCTTCCCCTGCCAAAGCTATGGGGTGTGCTAATATCTTCCCCACTAGTACTCATCATTAAATAAAAAAATATAGAGTATCAGAAATAAAAATGAAACACTCAAAATGTAAAAAGTTAAACACAGACGAGTGGCGAAAAGAAAAAAACTTAATATATGTGCATTCAGCTTAACACAAATCGAGTTACATGTCCACCTGGTCACACAGAGAAGATCAGCAGCAGCAGAACAATCCCCAGATCGGCGCTGATGATGAATCCACCATCCAGCAGGAGAATCGACGGGTCACGGCACCAATGTGACGGTCTCTGTTTTGCTCTGCTGCTATTTCTATGTATTTCACTGGAGTCAGGTTTAATGGAAGCAGTGTAACTTTATTCTGCAACATCTGCAACATCTGCAACATATATGGGACAAAACTGCCACAGTCATCTACAAAAGAAAGTTGCATATTACTTCACAGGTTTCATACACTAAATTAACCATAAGCAACTAACTAAAACACTAACAGGAAAGAATGACAACCTACCCGTAGCGCGCGCACCTGCTTCTGAGGTAAAAACAAAGTGCGCCAGACTTAATCCCCCAGAAGCTCCCGCGATAGGTTTTCAAAATAAAAGACACGGCAAAATTAAAGAAATACATCAAAAACTGTGACTGCAGTCCCACGTTGAACAGGATTTAACAAACAACATATTTACACCCTTACATTGGCAGAGCTCTGTCCTGGCTTGGTTTGGTGTCTGTAAAGTGAAGCAGGGCTGATTTCCAGCTCTTGTTCGTCCTCCATGTAATAAATCCTTTAACAAATGTATTTCGCTGAGGTTAAAGGCATTTGATTTTGCTTATATTTTCCCTTAATGTAACAAGCCTACATCTTCTCTTTGCGTGTGTGAGGATTTGTAAAGTAGCTGTTATCAACTGAGGAAAGCATCATCTGAATCCCTTTCAAAGCAGCTGCAAGACTAGTTCACTCAAAGGTGGAAAATTATATTGTTAAGTTTAGTAAAACATCCCATTATTTTCATAACAAACATTAAGATATGCATAACACACTGGTCCAGAAAAGCCCGATTCTCTTCATTTTGTCTGCAGAAATGACATCTGTTCTCAATTGGAACACCTGCAGGCAGAGGTAACATGAGTGACTCTCTCTCTTTTCAGCTGCTCATTGTTGCGCACGTCACTGCTGAGATGGTGAGACTGACACGCCACGAGAAGGAGAAGTACTTCCTGACCGCCTCAGGAGAGAAGGAGCCATTCCCCAGCTTGCACGACCCCCATTCCAGGGAGCTGTCGGTGGTAGTCCCGGCCTACAACGAGGAGCTCCACAGTGAGTGATATGGAAGGGGGGGCGGGGGTGTACAACCTGTAACTGTTCCACACAGTCGCCTCTGAGGGGGCAGAGACCCAGACTTGGTAACATCCGTCCTGAGTGATCCGATCACATGTGGTCAACACTAAGTTCAGGTCTGAATGCCCGCAGATGTGTCCTGAGATCAGATGACAAAATACAAACATTCTAAGGTTCTGACACCCATTTGGCCTCATGCTTTACGCACTGTGAAAGCAAATTTGTCCTTTGCCACACATGAGATTCAACCTCCTCAGCTGACATCCTCTGACCTGCTACACTTTCACAATGAATCTGTACTTTTACTCCTCTTGGTGGTCATATGTTGAATTGCTTGTGGCCACCACCACATATCAACAAACACACAAAAAACCTTTGTCAATGGATACATCTGTAAACTTTGATATTTATTTATTTACACATACTTAACGCTGTCGTCTTGTGATAGGATCTCTCAGGATGAATGTTAATACAACAGGGTCCGACTGACATTAGTCACTATAGTCCTATCAGCGTTTGACTTGGATGTGTAGATACAGAAAACTGTTGCATAATTTGTTGCAGTTGCATTATACTTATTTACAGGGAAAAAAACTTTTTTAAATATAGCACACATAAGTCTGTTTTTCAAGCAATTAATAGTTTTGGATCTGAAGTTCAAAAAGTGACAAATGCTCAGTTTACTTTATGTTGAACTGATGAATTGTCAAATATTCATTGTTTTACAAGATTCACCATGAACCTGCAGTAGGCTATAGACACTAACGGGGTTTTAACTGTGTGTCATGACAGTGCCTGTGATGTTGGATGAAGCTATGGAGTACTTGGAAAACCGACAGGTAAGTGCTCAGCTTCATATAGGTAAGTCTTTACAATAACTGAATTTAAGAACTTGAAATACATGCATGAACTGAGGAATAATGAGGAAGAAAGGGAGGGAGTCAGAGTAAGCTGCCTTGTCTGTTGAGACAGAATTCCTTATCGATGGGGCAGGAGTAAGAAGAGGAGGCAGGAGGGAGGAGGGAGGAGTAAGAAAAGGAGGCAGGAGAGAGGGAGGAGTAGGAAGAGGAGGCAGGAGGGAGGGAAGGAGGCAGGAGGGCGGGTGGGAGGAGTAAGAAGAGGAGACAGTAGGGAGAAGTAAGAAAAGGAGGCAGGAGAGAGGGAGGAGTAGGAAGAGGAGGCAGGAGGGAGGGAAGGAGGGAGGGAGCGAGGGAGGTAGGTAGGAGTAAGAAGAGGAGGCAGAAGGGAGGGAGGGAGGGAGGGAGGGAAGGAGGAGTAAGAAGAGAAGACAGGTGGCAGAGAGGGCAGAGGATGTCACACCTTGCTAAAGCCCTATAAGACAAATTGTGATTTGTGGATATGGGCCATACAAATAAAATTAGATATATTAATTGATTGATAATATCAGATGTATCAGATGTATGTACAAATATAATTAATTTTAGTAATACACAAGTCATATGTTTTTCATTTTCTAATGTTTACATTTCCGGAGGAACAGGCAACGCACCTCTACAACATGAGGCCAAATCTGACGTGCCGACACTCAATGTGTAGCAGCCACTATATGTCTTGAAAGAAAGAAGGAATCTGAAAATAAAATCCCAAAAATGCACAGTGGGTATTCAAAAAAAAAAACTGTTTTTTTTATATTAATACTTATTTTTTTACTCAGTTGGTGCTTGGTGAGAAATATTTTGTATGAAAGTTGAAATGCATGAATATCTGATTATTCTTTAATGTTTGTGCCACACAATTAAAGAAATGAACATATCTTTGGAGCCATTTCCTGTTTTCTTTTGTGTTTATTAATTAAAAATCTGTTTATTTTTTTTTGTTTAATATAACTAGTGAGACTATGCCAGTAAAACTATTGTTGTAGTTATTTTTACTTGGTTTTGGTAGTTTAAGCTTTTATTTTGAAGGTAAAACAGTTAATTTTATATATGTGTAGGCAGCATAAGCAGCCAGGGTTCATGTTTTTTTTACCAGGGCTTTTTGTTGCTTGCAAAAATGGAAAAATAAAGCCTACACAGCCTGCACAGCCCCGGCACAGTCAAGGGTTTCAGCCTGCCAGATTCTACCCTATATAGCTCTGTACTGTAAACCTTCGAGGAGGCTGGCACACAAATTTTCTTCGGGATTGATTAAGTCTTATCTCACCCTATGTTATCCGTTCGGAATCCTGAATGAAAATGTTTTTTTCTTTTATTTTAACATCTAAATAACTTTTTTGTCAAAACTTCACTGAGGACAGATTCTGAATGTGCTGCTGTACAACAGGACTCCTTCATCAGTGAAAGTTCATGGTTGACCATAGTTGATAGTTAATGTGGAGGAATGTTTGACCATCCTCACATATTACATCAGTACAAAACCAATGTGAGGCCTGTCTAATTCCAAACACTCCCTTCTCTCACAAAACAATATCCAAGGTCAGGTTGTAGACAAAAGGCCGACCGGCAGGACATTGTAGTGTCTACGCTCATGGACTTTCACATCTAACTCAGATGCCCCAGACAGAGAGAGTGACAACAATTCTACCCGTTCATGGATGTGCTGTTGGAATGGGTGATGCAGGGAGAGGGAGATATACTGGGATGCTGTGGGAAACATCTTCAGACTTGTTGGGGGTGACAATTGCTCATTTCCAGGGATGGACTGGCCATCTGGCATACCGGGCATCGTCCCGGTGGGCCGTTGACCCAATGTGGGCCGGTCTGGTCCGCTATGTTTTTTTTTTCTCTTCTTCCTCTCTAAATTCCCTCCAATTGGGCCGGCCAATTGGCTACAGATGGCTAGCAGTGTGTTGCCAGCATCGACACATATTATTGGTCTATTGTTTGTCATTGTCAATCAATCATGGGCTGACAGGCTCAGAGAGCCCTGACAGTGCTGTCAATCACAACACAAACCAGGGTGGGGCGGGACCTCATGGCATTGGCGGGGGGAGTCGCGGGACGGGCTGCTGCTGAGACAGAAACTTAAAATGGATAATAAGAGTTAAAAACGCCTGGGTGGCGCTGAGAAGCATCAGGAAAAAGTCTCTGAAGGTGGAGGCTGCTAAATGTGCCAAACTGACGGACCTGTTTGGTGCCGGGTTCACCAGCCCAGCAGCAGCAGGTGCGCCGGGAGACGAGCGAGGAGGACTCGACAAAGATGAGCGAGTGGAGGCAGACATGGTGAGTAACGTTGGCCTGGGGCTGGCCAGGCTACATTTTTTAAACATGTCCAAAACAAAGTAGAAAACGTTTTTGATTTTGTTTTAAAATGCCGAATTGTGATATTATGGGTTATTATTGTTCAGATGATTCAGCTAAGCTAGCTAAGAGCTGTTTCTGAGCTGTAAATAGAGATAAGAGTGCTTATGTGTTGATCCTTAATGGTGTGATCATGTACACTAAATGATCAATTATTCTCCATTACAGGTTGTTGTGATATATTTGAGGAGTCGTTCTCCCTCTGTTTTACATGTGGACATTTGGGACCACTGTTATAATTTGGTAAGTTTATCATGTATTTTTTAATGTATAAGTTCATACTTCATAATTATAATAATTTTCAAAAGGTTTTAAAAGAAACACACATCCAAAAAGTTCTCAACTCTAGGTGCAGGACAGAGGAAAACATTTTCTTTATTTTTTAGACATTATAATGTATCCATGTCCTTCTCAGGTCGACCACTTGACATGTGAGAGCCTGAGGAGTTGTTTTCCAGACACAGGTAGAGCTGGCACTCACCCTGGGCCTGCCCTTTTGGGCTGGGCTTCAGCTGCAGATCTAAAGGCTGCTTCCAGGGGCATGGGGCCCTCAGCCTTTGTTTTTCTTTGCTTATGCACTTTACAACATACATCACACCTTATTTTCACACATCCAAACACTGTTAACACCACTGACGCGTAACATATTTTACACATCCCACTACGTATTTAGAGCTATCTTGATTTGGGGTTAAATAAATTTACTTTTGGCTTGAGAGGTTTGTGTGTGGCCTCCCTTCTTGTTGCCATCTTTGAGCTAGGTGATAACAGTAGTATGCATGAGAGAAGACGCCGCGAGATTTGTGGACTTCTATGTGGTGTCCGCAGGGGCGGTTCTGGCTAATTGGAGGCCCTGGGCAAAGAACAATTTTGAGGCCCCCCCCCAAAAAAAAAATATCTATTTTGACTATGTGCGTGTGTATGTGTGTGAGAGAGAGAGAGAAAGAGAAAGAGAGAGAAAGTGATTAAATAAGTGTGTGTGAAATGGAGACTTGTCTGTGTGAGTGTGTGTGAGAAAGGGAGACATGTGAGTGAGTGAGTTAGTGTTTGTGTCATACTAACCCAGATGTAGTCAACCTTTACTATCGAAAGAGCCATTTTGCCCCCTCTTCCCCCAAATTAAATCTGCCTGGAGCCAAACAAATATTTGATAACACAGGTTATAAAGTTATATATATAGTTATACAATATATATAAAAACTATAGTTTGTTGCATTTATTGAATTATAGAACGACAATAAAAAAACTGTTTAACTGGTATTTTAACCTGTTATAAAAAAGGAAAACACCAAACTCTTATGAAGAGGAGAACATAATACATGTGTAGGCCTACTTTGAATTAAATGAAACACAGAACTCTGCTTTTTTTGCTCATCTCCAGCTTGGTACTTTTCAGCAGATGCTGTGTGCTTGCTCTGGAAATGTCTTTCAACATGACATTTCTTATTGCTTGCTAATTCCTCGCCACATATCAAGCATACAGGTGTATGACAATGTATGGTGATTTGTCATACACCTGCATCGTTGCATCGTTGGCAGTGAAAGCAAATTAATCTGTCCACGCAGAATTAAACTCTCTATTTACCTCATCTTCCATCCAGTCTGCATCTGAGAGCTCTGGGCTGTCCTTGCCTTTCTTTTCACAAAACTCTTGAATCTCTGCTCTCAGGTCCCATACTGTTTTAAGCACTTTGTCCAGACTGAGCCATCTGACAGCTGTGTGGTAGCCTACGTCCCCATGTTCAGTCTCATGCTCCTCCAAAAGTGCAACAAACTGTCTGTGATTCAGCTCCTGCCCTGATAAAGTTAACTAATTTAGTTACAACATCAGTAATGATTCATTTTTAGCACTGACTTACAAAACACCTCCTGATGTATAATACACAGGGTTCATACACATTTTTAACCCATGGATTTCCATGACTTTTCCATGACTTTCAATATCTTTAAACCAACTTTCCATGACCAAACATTTTGTCAAATCTCACTGTATACATGCAAAAGAGACTAAATTTAGTATTTAAGGTAACAATGAGAATTTCAAAGCATATAAGTAAACCTTGAATTACACAAATGAGTGAGACAATAGTTTGATTGACGTCTGTTGTAACATATGGCATGTACTTTTCCATTTGTAGCCAAGCATGGTTAAATCTACACTTCCCTGGCGTAGTGCATTATCTCACCTGCTTCCCCACCGAACATTTCAATTAGTATGAGATAGTAGGCCTGCTTATATTTTGAGCGTATTTCTTTTAAAAGCATTTGAATTAATTAAAACTCAGCGTAAATGAACGACATGAAAATATGAATATAACAAATCTCCATGACTTCTCCAAAACGTTTGGGATTTTTTTCAAGCACTTTTCCAGGACTGGAAAATAAACATTTAACAATTCCATGACTTTTCCAGGTTTTTCAAGACCGATGTCCTCGATCCTTCTCGTTACGTTTCGTCCGTAAAGCCTGAAACATGCTTCTGCGACTGCGTCTGCGTCTTTTCACGCCGCTGTGGCGCAAGACTCGTTGTCATTCATGCTTCCCCAACCATTGCGCGTCTTACAAAGCAATTCCGCGCCAGAACACTAGGCGGAGTAATGCTTTTTGTCGAAGCCTGAGAGACGCCTTCTTTCTTCTTCATCGATTGTTTATTTACATAGCTACTGCGGCTCCTTGTAGCCTTTTTCAGGCGGACAAATACGCCAGTCAGTGACAGGTTATACAAGTGGACATACTTTCGGATCTCTTCTGCCAAACGCTCTTCTATTTGGTCCATATTCATTCTTCTAAATCTCCCGTTGTTTCTGCCTGTATTATGGGGCATGAAACCGGAAATGCAGCTCCAGAAGGGATCTAGAGCAGACCAATCACAGCCTTGCGGGCTGAGTGAGCTTGCGGAGCTTTGCCGTAAATTTTAGAAAAGGGGGTCGACACCCGTCAGCACGTAAGGAGGGATACATAAGCACGTAAGGGACCCGGAAGGGCTCTTGCGCTTACGGGCCCGTGAAAACGCAGAAGCATGTTTCAGGCTTAAAGGCCTCAGTATGCTTCTCCGAGTCCGTTTCGGAAGGAGGGACGGACGGATCGGACGGACCCTTTTTGATTTATAGTTCTACGAGCCTTTTTGTTGTGAAAACAATTCACCGCCAGAACAGTAGATGGCGAAACGGAAGTCGAGCTTAGAGAAGCCTACCTGATGAGGTATATAGAAGTCCACGCTGGTTTATTTACGTCCTCCCGGCTCCTCACACACAGTGAACGATGGCAACTAACAGAAAAAGGATGTTGATGACGCGACAGTTTTTGCTGAATAAAGTGACACCCAGCGGGTCAAAATGCTTATGTTATCGTGTCTTAGCGCAGCGGTTCCCCGGTCTTGTTTCCAAACTGCGTTGCTAATTCAACAGCTGCAACAGCTTGAAGCTACACGGAGGCAGCTAGCTTCCCCCCAGCTTCCACACACAGTCAGCAGGGACAGCCGATGCTAACTACTACCAAGTGTTTGCTTCTAACCTGACGGTGTTTGAGAAACAGTGTCATGACAGCCTTGGGATTAAAGTCAGCGGGTTTTTGCGCTGTTCCCACCGCAGTTAGCATTGTGGCTAGCCCACTAGCCCCGTTATCAAAGTTCGTTATAACCTCATGTGACCGTACACACATGCTGTAAGTGCTCTAACCAGCCACCGTCAGCCGGACAACGCCGCTGGCTTAACACACTTGTCACATTAATCATAGAGTCGTAGTTGTGATTTTGGTTTATTGTGATGTAGGGAATGGAACAGGAAGTTTCCATTCCGAAATGCTGGCGTTAGCGGACCAATCACAGCCAAGTGCTATCCGTGGGCTGTCCGTCATTTCGATGTGTAGTTAGAAAAATGAGAGCTGCACGAAAAGCTCTCCGAGGAGCCTCGGAGAGGCACGGAGAGGGCGTTCCACGTTGGAGAGGGCGGTCCTATCTGTCCGTGTCCGTCAAAACGCAGAAGCATACATTGGCCTTAAGTCTCTCCGTGCTTTGTCTCGTAGTGGCGGTTCAAATTGTAATCCTTAAAAACAGCGATCTTTTCTCCACAAACTAAGCACACGGCTTTCCCATTGACTTCAGTAAATAAATACTTAGTAGTCCATGTCTCGTTAAAAACTCTATCTTTCTTCTCTTAACGTGGGCTGACATTTTTGCGGACTTTAACAGCTTTCACATCTCTTCTTAACTCCGTTCGCCAACACATCATCCGCTCGCGGCATTCAGGATGTACGTCAGGTAAATGTTAAAAAAAGGCACCTTCAAAATAAAAGAAATGTTGTTGTATTCTCTGCATGATGTTCACTTATTTACATGTGATTCCTAATATTCCGTTGACCTCACGCGGGCCGGTCACAGACAGCCAAAGGGCCGGATGCGGCCCGGGGGCCGTACAATGCCCAGGTCTGCTGTACAGTGTTGTGCGGGCGAGTGTGTGCGTGTGTGTCCCCAGACATCACACACACACAGGCTCCGCCCTCTCACATTCGCTCAGAGACGCAGAGTGAGATCAGAGCTCGTTCCTGTTAAGCAGCCGGTCAGTGAAAAACAAGACACAGTGTTCAAAAACCAAGTTGAAAAGAAAGTACGATGAAGCCTGTCTTGCTATTGGGTTCATATTGAATGAAGGAGGACATGAGGAGTGATTTATTTGAAAAATAAAGAAAAAAATCATAAATACGACGAGGCCCCCTGGTGGCCGAGGCCCTGGGCAACTGCCCGACTTGCCCAATGGGACGCGCCGCGCCTGGGTGTCCGCTGATAATGTAGTGGGCTGGTCTGGACAGACAATGCCAGGGCTGAATTTTTGTCCCAGTCCACCCCTGCTCATTTCCCTCTGTTGAAGGAGTCTGTTGTTTGCACCTTCTGGTCTCATTGATGCATCAAGTCTACATTAAACTCTTCTGCATCAGACTTCAGCTGCTGACTGAGTTCTCCTTTCATCAGCTTCCATTAAACGTCCATTACTCCATCTCGACAGAGCTGGTAAGTTGCAAGTTTAAAGTTATTCTTTGATTTGCCTTACCAGGTCAGAGCTTGAGAAGATCGTGAAGAACGACTGGCCTCATGGTCGACAAGAGTTAAATCCAAATTGATCTATCTGAATCAAAACTGAATGAGCAGAAATGAAAGGAAGGGAACTCAGCTGTAGTGAAAATTGGATATTCTATATTTATAACATTATAATGCACTGTACCAGTGTGCTTAGTCTATACTAAATCTGTTTACCAGTGGTCGGTCGGTTGACTTCGGGACATGCCTGTCAAAGGCATATGCCACCACCTGGTTAGACCCTGACCTCTGTGTAATGTGCAGTTTTTGTGGGAGCCTGTGTCTGTCAGGAAAGATTAGTGTCAGACTGTGGTGTGTTAGTTGAACCCCACAGCCCCAAAAAGGAGGGAATTTTTTCGGGGGCTTCGGGCTGTACTCGACACAGAGGGACCCACCTGAGGTTCAAACTATAGAAAAGAGGGTAGTATCTACTCTGTGTCCTTTGGGAAAAGCGAATACTTCGTTGGGATTTTCTGATCCCGGTGCCGAGGCCCCGATGGTTTTGAGAGTGTGTACACAAGGCGAAATACTTTCTGAGTTTCCGTTTAAAATCCTGTAAGTTTGCCACCACTGACGTAGTAAAGCTAAATGTAACTGTGGGAGCTCTGATGCTGCAGCAGGGTTTAGAGTGTATGAGTGAATTTTTTTAATTTTCAAATATATGTGATTATGCCAACAAATAAATCATCAGTCCACAGCCGAGGTGAAAACTAAACTGCTGAAAATGTGTTTTAAAAACATTTGATAAAATAAGGCAAATCGGAAAGCAGAGCAAAAGTGTCAAGTTAATTAAATCAGTCCCACGGTGATGAACAGGCAAAACAAGGTGCCTGGACTGAAGCCATGTTTTGCTCCAGAATGCCATCTGGAGCCACAGGCAGATGAAAAGAGCAGAGTTACAGTATGTTATGTATTTTACTGATGGAGACTAGTCTGTTGCTTTGTCATTTTCCCCACAAAGTTAAAAAGGTTATGACAAATGAGAGGAGATTGTAGAAACCAGAGCAGATGAAGCCTTATCCACAAATATCAGTGATAAAATGTTCCTGATGAATGCTGATGAATAAATGTACAAAAGTTTCATAAGAAAACACAATGATAAAGTGAACAATGATTGTTTTTTCACAAATCTACAAGATTAATGTGCTAAATAGGAAGTAAAGGTAGAATGTGTTTGTTCTGACATCCCTGTATGTGAGTCGGTATTCGTTTGAGGAATTTGCTACTGATAGCCGAAGTGATCATATCAGATAATGTGCGATATGCTTGAGGGAATCAATAAAATGGGATTTAGGAATGTATACTTAAGGCTTAGCTGTCCAATAGGATGCAAACACCTACATGTAACATGGAGCTCAAGCGTAAGTTCAGTAAGGAAGACTTAAAACCCCACTCAGATCAGCTGACTGCGGGCGGTCCTAAATATCGGGAATGCCCATGGGAGGGCTTAACCTGTATGCTGTCAGCTGATCGTAGGTGTTCCCAATCATCTAATCAGGCCCGCGCTGTTTCCTTCAGCCAGTCACACAGCAGCTGTCAAACTTTAAAAATCCCTTCTCTTCTCTTCCTCAGCAGTGTCAATGCAGTGACTTGCACAACGCAAGCGGTCACTCATCTAGCTTATTCACATCGCTTTCATTTCGACGTCGGATCCTGACAACGATTATCGTACACAAGAGGTTGGACCCATCATTCAAGAGATCGGTCAAATCCTGCGGCTCGTCGGTGCAAGGCTTCGCCGGTTTAACTTGACGAGGCTCCCATGGGGAGGCGACTTCATGGCTCAGATTCAACACCGCGGCATCATGCCAGCTTCAGGCGGCCTCCTCCTCGGCTCCGTGAGCAGCGGTTCAAGGAAACAGCTTGATTCTACCGGGTCGCAGTTCGGAACCTGATCCAGCGACCCCAGCGGGTCCCGCGCCGCATCTGTTCGCTGTCGAAAAAGTTCAACAAGCGACCTCTTCCAAAGCCCCCTCCCGAAGATAAGTATTACATTGTCCTTTTTAACACTCATAGTAACCACTCTAGCTTTAGATAATATTCTGACCACCACTCTGCAGTCCCCGGTCCTCAGCACACTGACACTCGTCTTAAACCCTCGCACACCGCAGGCGCCGCATCGGCGTATTTATTATCTGATCTGAGACTCGGAAGCATTTTACCTTTTCAGAATCATAAAACCGCGCTCAACTCAAATGGAGAGAAATAAAGTCTCAATGAATCGAAAGATATAGCGCTATGAGGGACACTATGACATTAAGTTTTCACTAGCATTAACTGATTATAAACAACAACATTCTATAGGCAACGATATTATTGTTTTAAAATACTAGAGATGGGTATTAATGCAAAGAATAGAGAGCTGTCGATAGTTTTTTACATTTCAAATTTGCTCGTTCAGTCTTGCTCACTGGAGACATTTTCTAACAAAATAGCTAGCTAAGTTGTTAACATAGCTCATTACAATATTCCCTTTCATTTGCCTCAAGTAAACCTAAATTTAGGCAGGTAACAATTGTTAACAACTACAGAGCCACATTTCGTAACTACCTGCACTTAAAATGTCACTCCGTGCATCATTTACTATGAGCTAAACTCCTTGGCTGTAATCCTGCTGTCTTGATGAGAGACGTTACTTGGCAGGGTGAGAGTCAGCGCAGCAGCAATGCAGACTCCCCAAGGTCCTAGTGCCCGGTTTTATTGTTAAGTATGATGAGAGGCTATTGGATCGTAATTTGAAGGGGGAGAAAACATACAAAACAGAAACGCACTCGCATATGTAGCAGGTTAGAGTTATAAATAACTTGTTCACTTGAAAACAATAGTTGATAAAAATAAAGATCCTAACTTATTTGGGGGGGCTGAAGAACAGTTTAGGGGGAATTCAGCCCCCTAAAAATCGTAGAATACTGAGCATTTTCATGACGTTTAAATACAGACTTATAAACTCTGGAGTGAACAACAATCTAAATTAATAGATAAATTAAATCATTCTTTATATTAAATCGATTCGTTCAACTCATCGTTCCCATAAAATAAATGCATAAATTCAAATATAAATAAATAAAAACAATCTATGAACACGTTTACTTACACGTTAATACACAAACTATCCCCAGTGGTGAGATTATAGGTACACCGCGATCTGATCAAGGTGCAAGCGCAACAGCGACTTCATTTTAAATTGTCAGATGCGTGTTCCTGAGAGGTCCTGCGGTTTTCATCTGCTGGATGATCCCCCCCCCCCCCCCCCCCCCACGATAGTTCCACGGAGTCAGGCACAGCCTCTCTAACTAAATGCTTCAATCATTCGGTGTCCCGCAGTCCGAATTAAAATAAATAAATCAATTGTACAGCATATTCGCGACATAAATCCTCCCATGCAGCTAATACGCCACAAATAAGCGGCTGCTTTCCTCAGCACTTCGCGGTACACATCATCTCATGAAATTCCATTAACTATTCCATCCATGGGACTCGGGACGTCACGCATAAGGTGCCGATCCGACCTGCGTCTGGCCCCATCTGCACAATCACATGTCACAATCAAAATAAATAAAAATAATAATATATTTAGCAGTGCATCTGACTGATTATCTGCAGTTATTCACAAATGTACTGCATCTGTGAGTTTTGGGGATTTTCAAGGACAATGGCGTAGCCTTGGCCTTCTCTATTCGTCCCGTATTCCTCATTGTGGAAACCTCCTCTCTAAAACAAAACAGTTCTTCACCAGCATAAACAAGTTTAATTAAAGCAAACTCTTGCCGCACTCTATTCAGCCATGCGTTCAGAATAGGAAATGCAACTTCTTCAGCCTTCCAAGGTATTCCCTTGGCTCACTAGAACAACCGGGAAGAGTATCTTTTGCCTTCACTCCCTATATCCGTCCTCGCATAAACACATTCCTTTTGAATCAAAGTTTGAAAAAAAAAAAAAATACTGATGTCTTCAAATGCATATAACTGGTGGTGGTTCCGGATCATCTGCTCATTCTTTGAGTGACGCTAGCTATACAGTTAAATTCTCTTTAAATCAGAATTATTTTCATTGCCATGTACATTTGCACATACAGGAAATTGCCTTGGGCACTCTCCTCACTACATACTGCACTACACCTGGTCGGATGACCCCATACGTGCGAGCGGCGTATGTGCACCCTGTATTTTACTTTCGGTCCAGCGGACCTTATTTTCAGTTTTGTCATTTGACTTAATTTCTGTTACGGTGTGCCGTGCCGATTTGCTTTCTGTTGACATTTAATCTCATTTGGTCTTGGACCGTGATTCTGTTGGTCGAATGACCTTTTATTTACGTTTGGTCCTCGCGACCGTTTTTTAAGTTTACATTCTGCATTCACCATGGCTTTAACTCGGTCAGTGGACCTTCACTTAAGTTTGCCATGCCACTTAATTTTTCTGTTGGCGGTGTGCCGAGCCGCTTTTAATTTCTGTTCGTCATGCGACTTAATTTCTGTTGCGATGTGCCATGCCGCTTTGCATTTCCGTTGTTATTTATTTAATTTGGTCTTGGACCTTAAAATTCATTTTTTGGTCGAATGACCTTTTATTTATGTTTGGTCCTTGTTGACCGTTTATTCAGTTCTACATTTAGGACCTGCATTCACCATGGCTTTAATTCGGTCAGTGGACCTTCACTTAAGTTGCCATGCCACTTAATTTCCGTTGGCGGTGTGCCGAGCCGCTTTTAATTTCTGTTCGTCTTGCGACTTAATTTCTGTTGCGGTGTGCCGTGCCGCTTTGTATTTCTGTTTCCATTTATTTATTTTGGTCTTGGACCTTAAAAATTCATTTTTGGTCGAACAACCTTTTATTTATGTTTGGTCCTTGTTGACCGTTTATTCAGTTCTACATTTAGGAGCTGCACTCACCATGGCTTTAACTCGGTCAGTGGACCCTCACTTAAGTTTGCCATGTCACCTTATTTCCGTTGGCGGTGTGCCGAGCCGCTTTTTAATTTCTGTTTGTCATGCGACTTAATTTCTGTTGCGGTGTGCCGTGCCGCTTTGCATTTCCGTTGTTATTTATTTAATTTGGTCTTGGACCTTAAAATTAATTTTGGTCGAATGACCTTTTATTTATGTTTGGTCCTTGTTGACCTTTTATTCAGTTCTACATTTAGGAGCTGCACTTACCATGGCTTTAACTCGGTCAGTGGACCTTCATTTAAGCTTGCCATGCCACTTAATTTCTTTTGGCGGTGAGACGAGCCGTCTTAATCCCTGTTCATCATGCGACTTAATTTCTGTTGCGGTGTGCCGTGTCGCTTTCAAATTCTTCTCAAAATGTTATCTAATTTTGGTCTCGGCCTTATTTCAGTCGTTCAAATTATCTTCTTATTAAGTTCTACATCTAGAACCTGCACTCACCACGACATTTTACCTTCAGTCCAGCGGACCTAATTTTCATCAAGCAACCTAAAAATGTTTGTAGCGGTCGCTTTATCGACATGTAATTACCTTCATATATTTTTGCTCCAATTATGTTTTAGATCCCTGTTTAAACTTGTGAATACCTCTTCATTCACCTCAGATCTTGTCCACTCGGGGGCGTAGATGCACTCCAACGAGTCATCTTCATATTTTTTGGATAAATGTATAACTATCGTCGTTTTCCAAAGTATGTATTATCCTCTAGGATTCTACAACACAAGGTAAGACTCACCAGTATCTCACTTCCCCTGATCTACATTCTTCGTCTTCCTTCTTTTGGGGGTATTCCTGTAAGACGTTCTGCTCCACCCCCTTCTAATCCTGATGACATCACACAGGGGTCTAAAATGCCAAAGACTATAAATATTCGCATTCTCTGTGCACTGTAAAAAATAAACTTGTTAGAGTAAAAACCAAGTCTCTCCTGATTGAAATGGAGCTCAAGCGTAAGTTCAGTAAGGAAGACTTAAAACCCCACTCAGATCAGCTGACTGTGGGCGGTCCTAAATATCGGGAATGCCCATGGGAGGGTTTAACCTGTATGCTGTCAGCTGATCGTAGGTGTTCCCAATCATCTAATCAGGCCTGCGCTGTTTCCTTCAGCCAGTCACACAGCAGCTGTCAAACTTTAAAAATCCCTTCTCTTCTCTTCCTCAGCAGTGACTTGCACAACCCCTCCTCCACCCCAATCTCCTCCAGTCCTGAGAAGAACATTCATCACCTCTTCCGGATCCCGATGACAACCGATCACGGACTAAGCTGGCAGCTGACTGCCTGACAACAGACTGTTACTTGTGGCATCCATTGCACTTCTGTCCATCCTGGAAGAGGGATCCCTCGCATGCGGCTCTTCCTGAGGTTTCTACGTTTTCCCTCAAGAAGGTTTTTTTTGTAGTTTTTCCTTACTCTTGTGAGGGTTAAGGACAGAGGATGTCACACTTAGGAAGTCCAATAAGACAATGCTCATACATGGACCATCTAAACAAACGATTGACCAATGAACCACCACCTGCTCCACCCCCTTCTAATCCTGATGACATCACACAGGGGTCTAAAATGCCAAAGACTATAAATATTCGCATTCTCTGTGCACTGTAAAAAATAAACTCATTAAAGTAAAAACCAAGTCTCTCCTGATTGAAATAGAGAGTGACTGCTATTCTAGCCATTCCTGGAGGATATGCTTTAAGAACGGGTGACACAGGGTGAGGAAGACATACTGGGATGCAGTGGGAAACATCTTCAGACTTTGTGCGGTGGTAATTGCTCGTGTTACTCTGTTGATGTTTGCGTATTGTTCAACCTTCTGGTCACATTGATGCATCAAGTCTACATTAAACTCTTTTGCATGTTAGATCAACTGCGGACTGAGTTCGACTTTCACCAGCTTCCATAAAACTTCCATAGCGGTAATTATATTAGTTATTATCTTTCTGCAGTAATAAAATTCACCTCAAACATCACTTGATGACAAAGTTTTTTATTTATAAGTAACTGAGTAACTTCCAAGATCAGGTAAACCCGCCATAAAATCTTCCACCGAGCAGCAGGTCATTCTCTCTGTAGTATTGATCAAGTTTCTGTGTGTCTTCCTTTCTTGCGTCCTTCCTTCTGTGTTTCTAAATATCAAAGATATTGTTGAGATCATGGTAAACTTAAAAATCAGGGACTATGACAGCATCACATCTTTTCTTGGAACTTGGGGACCTTTCCAGTTGAGGATTTTTTTGGCACTGGCTATCAGCTCCTTCCCGAATGGCTTTACCGGCGTCTATATAGTATTTGTGGGTGATACCCCACCTCACGAGTGCTATATCCCCGAGAACTACAGCATCAGTGAGATGTGGAGAAATGTTACAATCCCACTGGAAACAGTCAATGGCATCGAGAAGCGCAGCTCCTGCTCCAGGCTCAACTTGGACCTAGTCAGGAACTTCTCCCAGAATGAACTTGTTCCAAATGTGGATGTAAACATAAGTGAAGTTCCTCTGGAAAGTTGTTTGAACGGGTGGACATACAGCAACCAAATCTACCAGTCCACCATTGTCACAGAGGTGAGCAGACAATTCATGAATGAACTTCTGAAGATGTTTATGTTTTCTGGTATTTAGTCGGTTTTTTGTAACTATTCAGGAGGGTCATAGTAATGTAATCTGTATCCCACAGTTTGACCTGTGCGATAATCACTATAATCGATCAGAATTTTAGGCAATTTGGAGAAAAAAAGTTATCACAAAGAGTAATTGGCAATAATCAAAAGCGATAATCAAAAGCGAGACAGGAGACTTTGAATTAATTGAAACATACGTATGTGTAAAGTCCAAACCAAACCTGCTAGGATAACAAAAATGCTTGATTTACGATAGGACAAAGCCCGGTCAAAGGCCGAACTTTTAATCATTTTTAATGATTGTGTGATTGATGATTAATGACTTTTAATCACACACACACACAAACCTCGTCCCGTTTGCTATTGTGAACCAATACTTTAAACAGTGTTCTCACATGAAATAGTTCAAAAACTAAAAAAAAAATAGTTTCAATTACATTAGTGACACTAGTGACTTGATTTAGTTATGAGGAGTTAATAATACCAGCTTTGTATGTTTAAACTGCCGAGGTTATTGACTGATTTAATTGTGTGTAATCAGTAAAATAAAGCTGAGCATCATCACAGATTCTAGTTCATAACAGGAGATGCATTGTTTCTGGATATTTACAACCGAAACTATCAGCCATGAATGGTGTATCTGTAGCAAAGTAAACCGACCCCAAAGAAAAAGAAAACAAGGATTCCTATCATTTTCAGCGAGGAGTAAAGGAAAGACAACATTTGACATGAATCTATTGGCAGAAATTTAATAAAAGATAATCCTTGGGAAGTTTTCATTAGTGTGTGATCATCTAAATTGTACGAATTGTGAGTCCTCTTTACGGATTAAAATCAATTTAATATATCATTTTGTTTACTAACTGGAATGATTTTAAAGGTTCAGTGTGTAGAATTTAGTGACATCTAGTGGTGAAGTTGCATGTTGCAGCTGAAGACGCCTCACCTCACCTCCCCCTTCCAAACACGAAAATGAACCTGTGGTAGACGTCAGTGGTCATAAAGAATCAAAAGGTCTTAAGTTTGTCCAGTTTGGGCTACTGTAAAAAGCATCAGTAGAGAGGACCCGCTCCAGATGTAAATATTAAGTATTTAAATATGAAGGGCCCATTCTAGGGTTAAAAAAATCCTACAATTTGGATGAAACACACGTGCAAATATCACTTGGGTTATTTGATATTACATTTCTGCTAATAGATCCCTTTCACGTAAATCTTACACAATGAACCTTTAGGTTATAATTTCACAAAATTAACTCACGAGACTAATATCAGTTCTTAAATTTTGAAACCTTATGACCATAATGATTATATACTGCTGCGTGGGTTAGTGTAATCAGTATTTCTTAGATGTGGGAGGAGACAAAGATTTTTTGTTCCTGTATGTTGAGATATATTCATTATGTACTCAGATGTATATGTAATGCTGTATTGTAATATGTATATATGGTTACGCCACAGGATGGCGCCAAGGTACAGGCTATAAGAGCCAACCTGCTATATGTTAGTGCGTCAGTTAAAGTAGCTCTGACCGTGAGACTGATGTGTCAGCAGCCTGTTAATAAATACGCCAACAACGGCTAAAGATAACGCCATCATTTATTCTTTCCTCCGAATGCAACGGTAGCTGCAGCAATAGTGCAACACAACTCAACACTGTATGTCAATGAGTCTTAGCCGAGCTGAGATGTTAGAGGGGAACTCGTTATTTTCAAATACTTTTCATAGCCTGTACTTTAATACTTTTTTAGTTTTCTACTTGAGAGAATAATGTGAGTACTTTTACCACCTCTTGTTACTCATTGCACTGATGGATTTTGCAGTGGGACTTGGTTTGTGACAATGCATACAAAATGCCACTGACCACCTCCATCTATTACCTCGGTGTGCTGTTTGGGGCATTAATCTCAGGCCAGATGTCCGACAGGTCTGTACACTGTTTTTTTTATCATTGTTTCCATTATTTATATTTTTTTTCTAACTTACTCAAACCTAATCTGCTTTATGCATACTCAGGTATGGAAGGAAGCCTGCACTCTTTTTCATGATGATCCTTCCAACTTTAGCGATCACGGCCCAGATATTCTCCCCGAGCTGGGAGGTCTTCACATTTCTGTTCTTCTTGGTCGGTGCCGGGGGATTTTCCAACTATATCATTGGATTTGTGCTGGGTATGTTTTACCATTAAGGATGCAGCGTTTGGTTACTGCTTAATGTGTCAGGTTACTTTTTGAAAAATTCTCCTTTCATTTATCAAAACTACAGGAATAGAAATCCTAAGCCAAAATTTGCGAGTGGTCTTCTGCTCCCTTGGGGTTTTCATGGCCTCTGCTGTGGGTTACATGGCAATGCCCGCGGTGGCTTACTTCCTCCGTGAATGGCGGATGCTGATGATTCCCATGGCGGCCTCTGGCCTGATCTACATCCCTCTGTGGTGGTGAGAATAATAAGAAATGATCTTCTCACACAGCAGCCTTTACATTCCTTTGTAGTGACTTTCAGTTAATGACTCGGGTGTGATGGTATCAATAGAATCAATCAGTTTATTTATTTCAACTCTCCAGGTTTATACCAGAGTCGCCTCGCTGGCTGCTCTCTCAGGGACGCATGAAAGAGGCCGAGGCCATTCTGAGACGTGCTGCCAAGGAAAACCACATCGAGGCTCCACAAGACATCTTTACTCAAGCTGAGGTCAGTTCATCAGCAAGTTTACGATTTGTATGTTTCGGGGTTGTCCGTTGGGTTGTCCGTTGGGTTTAGGCAATCCTTTCACATTTGGCACAAACATTCACCTTAAATTCCAAAGGTCTAATTCACGGTTGCCTGATGAACTCCGTTTATGATTTTCTTTTAACATGATATCTTAAGATCGCTTTGACTCATGGATAACCTAGTTAGAATTTGGTGGTCAAAGGAGAAGGTTGCTGTGAATTCGCAAAACACGTGATTTGCCTTTTGAGTGCGATACCTCAGGAAGTTTACTTGGACTCACCGATAATCAGATTAGGTGAGGGTAGTCAAACGTCGGGGTCAAAGTGGGGTCAAAAACTATTTTCAGCTTCTTCAATATGATATCTTAGTTGTCACTTGGAACCAAAGATGAAGTAATTAAATAATGTGGTTAAAAGTCAATCTAGTATATAATTCTGGGGTAAGAAATATGTAGAAATGTGTAGACAGAAACTGCACTTGTTGGCAGAGGCACAACAGTGTGGTAATTGTAGTTAGTTGTAATATTTCATACATCCTAAAATGTTAAAAAATATATGTAACCTTTTTTTTATCATGTGTACCATGTGATCTCTAGGCTCAGTGTTGCGTTTCAGGTTTTCCTGTTTTGTTCGGTAACTTATCTTCTTGTTTTTTCCCAGATTGACAACACACTGGGCAAGAAAGAAAATAAATACAACATTTTAGACATCTTGAGGAACTGCAACCTGTTCTCCATCACATTAATTTGCGCGCTCCTGTGGTACGTGAACCATTTCCTGACATGACATGAAACCATAGACTGTATATAAAGATGGACGACATGACCGCTCCTCGAAAGTGAAGCCAAATCAGCTGGGTTCCTGTTCTTCATTTCTCTGCAGGGTCATCATCACACTCAGTTACTACGCTTTAATCCTCAACACGTCCAACCTGCATGGAGACCCTTACATAAACTGCTTCGTGTCTGCTGTGACTGAGGTGCCAGCTTACCTAGTCGCTTTATTACTGCTGCAGCACTGCTCCAGGCACATCTGCCAGTCGTCTTCACTCTTACTCGGGGGCGTGATGATCCTATGCGTTCAGCTCGTCCCGCTTGGTAATGCTCAAATCGGTAGCTCCGGAGGCACGAGGGTGACAAGTCAAACTGTACAAGCAGCTCACATAAATATGTTGATAAATAAATTAACACAATGATGAATATGCTAAGACATTTAATGGAACGCAGTAAAGCACATACTTATAATTAAAAGTACTCTGTGATGGGGGTAAAGGGCCAATGTATTACATTTAATACAGTTACAGATATTTCAGTCAAAACTTCCAATAACTGTAATAAATGTTAGCCTTCACATTGCCATCACAAGGGCTAATGCCACTAGCATAGATATCTTGCTGACAACTCATTCGATATTTTCTATTTGCTGTAGTTAAAGTTGTCCCTTTTTTGTTTCCTTAGATTTACCAATTGTGGCTGTGATCCTCGAGAATCTGGGGAAGTTTGGCATCACGGTTGCATCGGCTATCGTGTACACCATCTCGTCAGAGCTCTTCCCCACTGTTATTAGAAACACAGCAATGGGGTGTTGCTCCATGTCTGCTCGGATTGGAACCATCATGTCTCCCTTTATCATTTACCTGGGTACGTGCAAGTCGTTTCCCAGTTGGCACAAATGATTCATATTTCTGGAGAATAGAGCTGCAGTGATCAGTCTGAATCTGAATCTGCAAATATTTCAGCCATGTTCCAATCAAAATGCCAAACATTCTCCGGTTCGAGCTTCTCACATGTTTACTCGTACATGCCAGTAAATTCTATATTCTAAGACAAGCTACCACAGTTTGGGGAGACCCTGCCTTAATCTGCAAAATGATAGTCTTATTTTCCTCACCAATAATCATTGAACAAATATTATACCTATTTAAAATGTTTCATTTGTATTTCCTCTGCCTTCCTCGTGGTTATTATTTTCCTCTCTATGTAGGACAATACTTCAGGGGACTGCCGTACATATTGATGGGGACTCTCGCCATCGCTGGTGCCGTCTTGTGTCTCCTGCTGCCTGAGACTTTTGGGAAGACGTTGCCAGAGACCATAACACAAATGCAGCCGGTATGGAGGTGAGTGCACCCAGCGAACCTACTGGACTGATCCCAGTCTTGTAACATTACTGCACAGAGGGAGCCAATGCAAAGATCACAGTCTTAAAGTTTGACTCAGTTTACGGTTTAAGATATGACGTTAAAAAGTAACTTGTAAGTGCAACATTCTCTCTTTTAAGTGTTTTTTTTTATATGTTTTCATAAAAATGCAATGAATATGAATTATTGACTAGTTAACCGCTGACTACGCTTTTAATGTGCAGAGTTGTTTAATGTTTACGGGGTAAACTGCAGCTGTCCCATGACCTTTGATGTCACTCTTACTGTAACCATTATCATCATTATTATTCAAACAGGAGAAGAGGGAAAAACCAGAAGGAAGCTGAACATGGAGAGAGCGCGGCTGAAAATCAGACTAAAGAATCCAAGTTTTAATGACTTATCATCTTTTGTTTATTTGCATTGTGTTTATTTGACTCTAACTAGACACCAGGGAGTTGTGCTATGAAACAGGATTTGTTCTTATCCTTATAACTCCGGGTTTACTTGAGGATTTTCAGTCCTAAGAAGCTCGTTCACTTCTCATCGCGACAAATGACCTAACTGTGTTTCTTTTAGCCTTGATAAAGTGTTTATACTGATGTCAGTACATGATGGTGATTGGTCAATTTCAGTAAACCCCACCCCTTTTATGTGCACCAACCAATTATCAAGAGAAGGAAAACCTGGGTTGACTCGTGGAGTTTATAATAATTAATAATCCCATTTGTTGGTTAAGGTCATACAGATAACTGAAACCTATCCTAGGTATATTGAATTTTTTTGTTATACAGGCCCTAGGTGACACATTTTATGAAATCTTGTTGTTTTATGTTTGGTTGTATGTCTTTGTATTTCAAAAGTTTTAAATAAATTGTATCCGTCTAATCATTTTTTGTGCAGCAAGTAGAACATTTGAGACTAGGCATGTTTTAAAAAGACTTGCACTTCTTTTTATTTTTAGACTTATTTACAGTTCGTTTGTTTGAGTGTCTGCATTTTCGCCGAGATAAAAAACTACTTTAAAATGATTTGGTAAGTGGACAACGTGGATTTAATATTGATTACAATGTCTTTTACTCATGTCTCAGTTACACTAGCAACCTTTAAAGTTTTTTAAGCATCTGATGATGTTGTAAATTTCACCAATAAAGGATTTCTAAATGTCTTGTCTCCTGCAATGGCTGTATCATTCCTGAGATCAGGGAGAAGCTTCGGGATAGATTTGGTTTATATATGATACTTAACCATCTCTGAGATTTCTACATCCATCACTGACTTTAATTTAGTTGTGCTCACACAGCATTGACAAGTTAATGACAGGGCACAATCATCTCGCCCTAGGCCATCTTTTCATTATTCGTATTCTTATTATTCTTATTATTATAATTAATATTCTTATTCTTATTCTTATTCTTAATAATTATATACGAAGAGCAATTCCTGTTTTCTCAAGCAAATCAGTTTGTATATAAAAAATAAAAACATTCCTTGGGGTTATTCCACCCCCGGCCTCTAGGGGTCAGTGTCGGTTCCCCTGAAGGTCTCTTCCTTCAAACTGATGATGTGTCGAAGAGAACTTGTCACTTCCTCTCCAACGCTGTGTTGAGTTGTGATTGGGGAGAGGAGTTTACGGATGTGGCCGCAGACTAATGGAGCCACGAAGCTTCTTATTTACTGTTTACACCATATAAACAACCTGTTAAGTTCCTGGTTCCTCGTGTGACCCGGGAAGTCAGAGCGCAGGCGGCCTGACACGAAGCTCAACCGGTGAGAAGACGAGCTAGCTTGTAGGCTAGGTCGCTGTGTCGTCAGTGGCTGCTGGACAACTTCTGGAAAATGGATTGCCTCTGTGATATAGTTCAAGCTTTGGTCGCATTAGCAGCTCTTTGTTTCATTGTGGTAAGTGGTCATAGTACAGAGTTCATGTTGTATTGGCAGAGCTCTGTCCTGGCTTGGTTTGGTGTCTTTAAAGTGAAGCAGGGCTGATTTCCAGCTCTTGTTCGTCCTCCATGTAATAAATCCTTTAACAAATGTATTTCGCTGAGGTTAAAGGCATTTGATTTTGCTTATATTTTCCCGTAATGTAACAAGCCTACATCTTCTCTCTGCGTGTGTGAGGATTTGTAAAGTAGCTGTTATCAACTGAGGAAAGCATCATCTGAATCCCTTTCAAAGCAGCTGCAAGACTAGTTCACTCAAAGGTGGAAAACCAAATTGTTAAGCTTAGTAAAACATCCCATGATTTTCATAACAAACATTAAGATATGCATAACACACTGGTCCAGAAAAGCCAGATTCTCTTCATCTTGTCTGCAGAAATGACACCTGTTGTCAATTGGAACACCTGCAGGCAGAGGTATGAGTGACTCTCTCTCTTTTCAGCTGCTCATTGTTGCGCACATCACTGCTGAGATGGTGAGACTGACACGCCACGAGAAGGAGAAGTCCTTCCTGACCGCCTCAGGAGAGAAGGAGCCATTCCCCAGCTTGCACGACCCCCATTCCAGGGAGCTGTCGGTGGTAGTCCCGGCCTACAACGAGGAGCTCCGCAGTGAGTGATATGGAAGGGGGGGTGTACAACCTGTAACTGTTCCACACAGGCAGAGACCCAGACTTGGTAACATCCGTCCTGAGTGATCCGATCACATGTGGTCAACACTAAGTTCAGGTCTGAATGCCCGCAGATGTGTCCTGAGATCAGATGACAAAATACAAACATTCTAAGGTTCTGAGACCCATTTGGCCTCATGCTTTACGCACTGTGAAAACAAATTTGTCCTTTGCCACACATGAGATTCAACCTCCTCAGCTGACATCCTCTGACCTGCTACACTTTCACAATGAATCTGTACTTTTACTCCTCTTGGTGGTCATATGTTGAATTGCTTGTGGCCACCACCACATATCAACAAACACACATAAAACCTTTGTCAATGGATACATCTGTAAACTTTGATATTTATTTATTTGCACATACTTAACGCTGTCGTCTTGTGATAGGATCTCTCAGGACGAATGTTAATACAACAGGGTCCGACTGACATTAGTCACTATAGTCCCATCAGCGTTTGACTTGGATGTGTAAATACAGAAAACTGTTGCATAATTTGTTGCAGTTGCATTACACTTATTTACAGGGGAAAAACTTTTTAAAATATAGCACACATAAGTCTGTTTTTCAAGCAATTAATAGTTTTGGATCTGAAGTTCGTCACCAACATTCAAAAAGTGACAAATGCTCAGTTTACTTTATGTTGAACTGATGAATTGTCAAATATTCATTGTTTTACACGATTCACCATGAACCTGCAGTAGGTTATAGACACTAACGGGTTTTAACTGTGTGTCATGACAGTGCCTGTGATGTTGGATGAAGCTATGGAGTACTTGGAAAACCGACAGGTAAGTGCTCAGCTTCATATAGGCAAGTCTTTACAATAACTGATGAGAGGAGGACCTTTTTAATTGTTTTTATTATTATTATTATTTTGACTGATCAAGCAAATCAATTTTATCATCCCGCTAAAAAGCAAAACAGAGAAAATGTTTCAAGTTTATCCGTTATTCCTTGAAAAGGTCAGCAGGTGGCAGCATTCAACTGTAAATGTGCCTGTTTCCTTCCTGCAGAAACAGAACCCATCTTTTACCTATGAGGTCATTGTGGTGGACGATGGCAGCAAAGACAAAACCACAGAGGTAATACCTTTTTTTGGGGGCACATCTGTTTCCATTAACTTTATATGGTGCTAAACATTTCAAAGTAGATGTGGTGAAGATTTGAGTTGTGATGAACTCTGTTGTGATGTTTTGCCAGGTTGCTTTGCGGTACTCTAAGAAGCACGGTGCAGATAAAGTGCGAGTCCTGACGCTGGTGACTAACCGGGGGAAAGGAGGAGCTGTGCGAATAGTTCGTCTGACCGCACAATAACATTAGTCAGGAGACTAGGAGTGTAATTTTTTGTTTAGATTTTTACCCACATTTCTTTCTCACCCTTTCTCATCTAAAGGGAACAATGAGCTCCAGGGGCAAAATCATTCTGATGGCCGATGCTGACGGAGCTACGAAGTTCTCTGACATTGACAAAGTGGAGGCAGGACTTAAAAACATTGAGCCTAAACCAGTGAGTCCGTATCCAGTTTTTGTTGTTGTTGCATTACGTAGATATTTGAATATTTGGCAGCTAGTGTGTACCTTTCTATAATTCAATCCTTATATTTAGGAAAACATGGGGATTTCCTGTGGTTCCAGAGCTCACCTGGAGAAAGATTCTGTAGCCGAGGTGATTATCTTGCTTGGAGTCTTAGGAGTATTGTGTGTTAAACAACGAAGTAACCACTATTTTTATTTTGTTTCCCACAGCGATCAACTTTTCGTACATTCCTCATGTATGGCTTTCACTTCCTGGTGTGGTTCCTTTGTGTGAGAGGCATCAAGGACACACAGTGCGGCTTCAAGCTTTTCACTCGGGAGGCTGCACTCAAGACCTTCTCTTCCCTCCATGTAGAGCGATGGTAAGGTGTTGTGCTCCCCGGTGGATTTTTCTGTCCTGACATCAATACAAAGTCTGCAAAGAAAAAAGATTAAAAAACAACTTTTAAACATCTCTACAATTCTTTCTCCATTTCTTCTCCTAGGGCTTTTGACGTGGAGCTCCTGTACATTGCCCAGTGTTTTAAAATCCCCGTAGCAGAGGTAGCGGTCATCTGGACCGAAATAGAAGGTAGGTTTTTCATGGAATATGCGGTCATGGATCCTCCCAGTGGGCCACCTTTCTGTGGTTCTATAAATATCTCTGTAGGGTGTGTGTGTACACGCCTGTGATCGACTGATTACTTCTAGTTACTCCTCTGTTAGAAATTGTACTTCATACCTGCTGATCCTTTCAGTTTGCCGTCTGTTTTGGTTTCTATTTTTTTATTTTAACAGATTTACACTGCTACTGTTGCATGCCTGTCTTATTGCTGGAGTGATTATGTATTTGCTGATGACATTACCATGTGGACCAATCAGCATTAGATGTCAGCAAATTGCTCTATTTCCATCATCTGTCCCTCTAAAAGCATCATGTCTGTGTGTTTCCTCCACCAGGGTCCAAGCTGGTCCCGTTCTGGAGCTGGCTGCAGATGGGTCGAGACCTGATTTTCATCCGCATGCGCTACTTCACCGGAGCCTGGAAACTGGAGTCGCCTCGGAAGACTGACTAGCCAATCAGACAGGCCCTGGTATCCCAGAGACAGCCTTTGATAGGGCCATCAAACCCTTTGGATGAGGTGGGATAAACAACTGTCAGTCGTACGCTGTAATGAAGGACAGTTTGCCACAGTCTTCTCCTTTCCAAAATCCACAGGAGAGGAAGTGAAGACACAGCCGTGGGTTCCTCGTGGTCCAGCCTTTATTTTAAATAATCTGATATCGGCTTGTGATGGCCCCTGTTACACGCACACTTCTGTGGCCGCGGCTCACAGAATGTCCCTATGAATGAAACCGTGTACTATGTTACTTAATGTTTATCTTGTGGCCAATCAAGTGTGACTGACAACAAGTTGTAGGAAATGTGGAGGATCTGATAATCAGTGCTTCATGATTCTGATTAGACTGAATGTTGTTACTGTTTGTGAGATTGTCAAAATTGGAGGGGTGGAACTTTTGAGGAAACGTGTCAGTGGGATGATGGCATGAATGATTTAAACAGAAATAAAAACAATATGAATTATTTATGCTTTTGAAAGTCTTTCTTAACCAAAGTAGTGGCAAAATGAAAAGTATTTAATGATTAAATATTCTCAAATTATTTTAGCTTTTCTTAAATTGTCGTTGCTTTAAAATTAATAATTTGGACTATTGGTCTTAATAGTGAAAAATCAATTAGTTGCTCTACTATTAAAAAACTAATTAGGTTTAAAATTATAAATAAAAAAAGTTCACCTCTTTAGCTTCTCTGAGATTTGCTGAGAGGATATTGTGTGGAAGAGCAACAACAGCCAATAAAAGACCTGAAGGTCTCACCATCACTCACAGGACACCACTCATGAACCTGTATCATCTTGTATGTCAGTCAAATCATAATGTGGCAGGAAGCAAACACAGACGAGTTTAAACCTGTGGCCTAAAGGCTGCTGCCGAGATCTTCTTACAAAGAAAACCAGAGAGGCTACTTGTTTGTAATAATCAATTACTCATGGATCAAATGTAAGGTTGAGTTTTTACACTAAGTGAAACATTTAAAAGGTTTTGTAGGATATGTTTTCACCTTCTATCAGTCAGCTTCCTGTCTCTGCCCCCCCCCTGATTGTTTAAACTTTCTTGATACTTCCTGGATATTTTAACAGATGCACCTTTTATCTTAGTAAAGAGGCTGACAATACATAATTGCTTCTATCTCAGGTCACTGTTTCTCAGTCTGTGGTCTAAAGGGTCTTTATCAGGCACTTGAGAGAGAATACTCAGGTTTTTCTCAATATTATTAGAGGAAATCTCCAATATCTGACTTATTTTATTGGGTTTGAACTTTATTAAACAGCAGAATTCCTTAGGGGGTTAGTAGGGATCAGTGATGTAGTTTAGTAGAAGTATAGGGGGCTGAGTTATCAGTTTCCCTTTACATGAAAGAAAGCAGGAAACCCCTGGATTACATTATTAATCACCAAAATCATCCCTTTTTTCCTGTCTTGGAAAATGGCCAGCAAGTTGTTTTGGCGCTGGCAGTAACTGAAGTTCTTCATAAGGCTGAGGTCTGCAGGCTTGTTCGAGCTGATGATGCCTCCGGGGCCTCTCGGAGCCTCCCGGAGCCCCAGGGAGAGCATCCTGTTTGTGCTCTGTGACCAGACAAGACACACAGGCGGCGGATCATGATCCAGCTCCGGTTTCCTGTCGCGTTTCAAAATGCAACACATTTGAAATGTTGTTTTTCGTATTTCATTGATCAGATAAGGGGAAGGAAATGAATGGAATGTCATTCATGGAGATTAGTTTCACTTTGGAACTTATGTGTGATGCCACAGACACAGTATTCAATGAAACATTTATTAACCAGACTTTTATAAAAGCATGACTTTATTTTATTGTCACCTCCATAAATCTATCTTGACTCATGGATAATCATGAGTCTATAAACATGAATCATGAAAGATTTTATGCAGGTGATTATTAAATGAATTAATCATTGATATTATCAGGCTTTTATTTACTTTAGTTATATTGTATTGTATTTGCTAAACTGACTCCACTTCCAAACAGTGAAAATTAACATCGTCAGTATTTTGCCCTGGGACCTTCCCCGAGGCACCAGACTCTCTTGGCTCCGGTGGACCGTCCCCACCTCCCCAGTACACACCGACATGGTGCGCGTGTAGCCCGGGTTAGAGCCACCTGGTGGCTCGTGAGGTTTCAGACCTGATCCCCAGAGTGGTTTCACTCCGTGCTCGGAGTATTGTTACGTTCCGCAGCAGTTGCTGTAAACTGTGAAAATGTCAAACTTGTAGACTCACTGTCGCCAGCCGGGGCTTGCGTCATTAACTGGACCAGTCACGGCACTCCAAATAAAAGGATCGTATCCATCCGCAATGAGAAGAGACGTCCGTGTGCCTCCCAACAATAGATCATGACACAACTATGAGTTTTTTTTTAAGAGGAATAGAAATGTGTGGTTGTTTTTGTGTTTCACGGTATGATCGAGTTCAGGAGGAAGACGGTGTATCCTTCCTCCTCCAGGAGACTCTACTTTCATAGACTGCAGGTGTACAGGCTGTGCATGTGGAGGCGTGCACACCAAACAGGTTAATTACTTGAAATGACAGGTTCCAGTTAGAAATATCTTATTATATATAACGAAATGCTATTATAGACTGTAGATCATATTGATTGTTGACTAATTAAGCTTGCAGCATCTATAATCCTGGCAAAATTAACCTCCCAGGAGAAAGAGACAACTTATTGAATGTTGGCATCTATGACATTGATCCGTACCAGTGTCGTATCATCTGTACATGCCAGAAAAAACCTGATTCATATAATGGGATGAAGAAATAGTCTGGAAGGAGGACGAACAGGTGGGAGGGTTTTTCCTCCTCACCTCAGTTAGTTAGTGCCAGTAAATGTGTGTAAAACGAGGTTGGAGGAAACTATGGTTGAAGTAGACGGTGCATGGCTCAGGTGGCGCGCACATGCACTTGCACGCGTGCACGCCCCTGCCGCTGGATCAGAAAATCCCTGAAATCCTGGTACAGTTCCAGGAGGGGGGAGGCGGAGGGATCTCTCGTGCAGGCGCTGCGGCTCCAGCCAAGCTGACGCCGCCGCGGCTGTGTGGCGCTCCGCTGGAGCTGCAGGAGGAGCGGCGTCTCCGGGCCCCGCAGACCTGCGTCAAGGTTCCCGCACTGGACCGCAGAGAAACCGGAACACTGCGGGACTCCACCTTCACAATAAAGATAATTATGCTCAGTGACTTGTGGAGCTGAGCTGTGAGTGATACATCGTCAATTTAAGAATGTGAACATTTGTCAAAGTTCACTGGTTTGCTTTGCTAATTTATAACTTTCTCTTACATTCATTTTTGTCTTTTTTATCTTTGTCTTTGTTCTTGTTTCAGCATGATCGAAATAATTTGCGAGAATATACCAAATTTGTACTTTCTCTTTGATAAATATATTGTAAAATGTATGAGTGAAAACAGTAACAGTAGAGACTACTTAATGTTAAGATACACGATGTGGTTTGTCCAATTAAAACATCTTAAACTATTCTGAAGACTTAACGTTTCAAAAAGGGAAAACCTCCATATGAGAGGTAAATTTGGCCACATGGGCTATTAAATTTAAAACCACAGTTAAACGTAAGACTAATTGATTTACAGCTCATTCTGTTGATTAATATTCACACTCATTTTAAAAATGTTTCTGTTTTATTGACAGATGAACCAAGTATGATCAGTTGACACCATGCATCACATTTTATTTATTTTTAAACTTTACTTTATGTTATTTTCCCTTCTTATTATTCTTATTTTGTTTTCTTTTTCCTTTGAGCTTCTTTAACCCCGCTTTTATTTTGAAATCTGCTACCGGACGCTATAAGTAATGAGGCCAGCTTGACACTTAAACGTCAACACACATGCTCGCAGATACTATCCACACCCACACGCACACACACACAAACAGACACACACCTTCACTGAGCCACCACACCGGGAACCCTTCTCATAGTCAGGACTGTCTGATGCGCACTTGTCATCACTGCTGAGGTGAGAACCCAAAACAAACTTTACATTTCTACAGAATTTAAGAAAGTCTCCCACAACCTCTGTTATTGTGAGTGTTTTTTATATTTGTGTACTGTTTTTAAAATACTTTTAAGAAGAGGAAAAAAACGTGGCACTGTTGGGCAACTTCTTGGGAATGAATTATTCTAACATTAGCATTATTTGAATTATGATCAAATATTGGGATGATTTAGTCAGATGATAACTAAATAAACACACACACACAGTGATTGGTTGTGATACTAATCCACATAATTAGGAGTGTGTTGGACGCGTGCGTGTGTCTGGCGGGTTGATGTTGTGTCTGCAGTGTCGGTATCACACTATGACAGGAATGACTGCTCACATTATCCACTGTGCCGCCAAGGTGAGGAGGCTTCTAGTGGCTTAGAGCGCAGCCCGGGTTTCTTTTGGAGTCTTGGCACCAAATGAGTGGTTGTAGTCGTAGTGGAGGAAGCTGGCGTGTTTACTTTATTTGGGGCAGGGGGTGTCCTGGTGATAAAGCATTAGGTAATTAGCCTATCTGAAGCTGCAGACTCAGTGACGCCAGGCTCCATAAAGCAGCAGCAGCAGCAGCAGCAGCAGCAGCACAGACAGGACTGATGCCGCAGTCTGTGCTGTCACTGTAAACCGCAGCTGTCTGTCTGTGCGTCTGTGTTTGTGCTCACACGGCTTGTGTACACGCACGGAGCACAATGTACAGCACCTCAGGTTTAAATCACACCACTTACTGCTGTTACCTGTTGGCATCTAATTAGAAAGTCCACGCAGTCCTGGAGGAGCGTGGTCTGACTCTGTTGTGTTAGATTTGGATGATTGCATGTCCCAAAAACAGAAGCTGTGGTTAAATCCCAAAAGCCTCCACTTCACCTTTTGAAGGGAGAATCATCTGCACAACATGTACTCTTCCTGCACAGCGAGCAGCAACAACCTGACACGCAAGAATGCTTTACAGTAGAAAGTGTTTTTCTGCCACATTGGGTCAAATATGATACCGTGTGCCGCAGGACGTCCTGCCACAGGAGATAAACCAAGTAGATCCCCATAATACAGTCACTGTTGAGTCTCACATGCGCTTATTGTTACTGTACGAATATCTGAGAAAACAGATGAATCAGTAAGATTCCCACTGGAGTGACATGCACGGAAAATGCCTCTGTGGTGCTGATTCAATAGGCTGGTGGAACAGAGTGAGCACTTAATTCACCTTGATATTCCCATACCTGATCGATTTCATACCAGTCTTCAATATTTTCTCGCTGGGCAGAGAGACACAAACATAAAAACAGAGAGCTCTCTCTTTCTCTCTCTCTCTCTCTCTGTCTCCCTCTCTCTCCCTCTCTCCCTCTCCCCCTCCTGTCCTGTGATGTGTTCTGGCCAGACAGTATGGCTCCTGGGCGTCAGTGGCATGATCATAGAAACAGAGGCCAGAAAGGACATTCCTCATCGTTGGTGAATCTAGACATGAGCTCGGCCCCATCTTGCCCTGCTCTCTCGCTCAGGCAGTTTGGGATATGTGGTTACACTTTATTGACAAGATGAAGAAGAAGAAGAAGAAGATAAGATTATATAAAATAAGATATACCTTTATTGAGCATCTGTAGAGGAAAATTCAAAGTTGACCAAGCAGCACAAGGAAATAGAAGCATAAGGGAAATAATAAGAATAGAAATAGAATCTAGAATGAATAAAATACATGAATCCCTACAAGTGAATCCTGTGGTCTCCTTTCTACCTGACCTCTGAACTCTCTTTACCTGCACATCTGTCAAAACTCATATAACAACATCTGTATTAATTCAGCACTTCACAAAAAAACAAGTAAAAATACATCGAAATAACAATAAAAAGATAGAAATAGAAGTAAGAGATGTGACAGAAATGTGAGCATGACCTATTAATACAATCATTTTGTTTTGATTTATAGAAAGCCACCGACTCAGCCTGACAGCTTTTTCCTTTTCAGCTAAAGTAGACCTTAATACCGGTTTCCCATCTCTTCTCTCGCCAGGTGAAACTCGACCTGAATTTCTGGCTGCGTTGAGGAGCAACGTCTCCTGCAGGAGGCTTCAAACCCAGCGCTGCCGGATCGGATCCCTCCTGTGCCAACCCCGAGAGCAGATTTAGGGTTTGCGCTGCGCTGGCGGGAGTCCAACTCCTGCAACCAGCTCTGCTCGGAAGTAACAGCGGAATACGACGAAAGACAGAAAAGCTTCTGTTTACACAGACTCTGCCTCATTTATCCTCACCTCTGTTCCCTCGCTGTCCCGGCTGCTCATTTCGCTGTCCTCGAGGGAGCTGTTTATCTCTTAAACATCACCCATCAGCTCATCTCGGCCCTCCCCCTGTCTCATTCATCTCAAAATGAACTCCTCAAGCGCCATTACGTCCCTGTTCTCCTTCACCAGCCCGGCTGTGAAGCGCCTGCTCGGCTGGAAGCAAGGGGACGAGGAGGAGAAGTGGGCGGAAAAGGCCGTGGACTCACTGGTGAAGAAGCTGAAGAAGAAGAAGGGGGCGATGGAGGAGCTGGAGAGGGCACTCAGCTGCCCCGGGCAGCCCAGTGAGTAACTTGGTGTCTAACGGGGTCACAGCATAAACCTGAGGGGTTTGAGATGATTAACAGGACAGGAAATATTTATTACCCTGATATTTGATTGTTTCTAACACAAAATGTTATACTTTACATTGCTGGACCTCTAAAAATGATGGAAATTGAACAATTTGAGAAGTAAAATCAATCTTTAGTGCACAACAAACATCATGTGACGAGGGGGGGGGGGGGTGCATGTTTTATTTTATGACTCGTGAGATAAACATGTTGGGAGCCTGTTGTCTCGTCAGTAAAATGTGAGCTCACAGGTTTGATTGCGACAGAAGCTTTTTTTGCAATGTGTTCTTGCACAAGACCTGGAAACTAAAACGAAAGAAACCATCATGAGCAAGTCTCGACAGATCCTAGGATTAAAAACCTGAAATAAGGAATTATACACATTTTATTATCATCTAGATATTTTTTCCATTTTTCTTTTAAAATCTTTTCTGAAATTATTTCAATTTTTTTTGTTGAAATCATGATAAAAAAAACAACCTTTTCTAGATTCATGTAAATTAGCCGAGCAAACAAAAGTACAGAATCCTCGTAACTTGCCGAGTTTCCACGCACTAGTAACTGTATCAGAAAGCATTTTCATACTGTGTGACATTTGACTGATTTCATGGAGCTGCATTGACGTCCGTGCCGTTCCATTTTCAATCCTTCAGGCAAGTGTGTGACGATCCCCCGCTCGCTGGACGGCCGGCTGCAGGTGTCCCACAGGAAGGGTCTCCCCCACGTCATCTACTGCCGGGTGTGGCGCTGGCCCGACCTGCAGTCGCACCACGAGCTGAAGGCCCTGGAGTGCTGCGAGTTCGCCTTCGGCTCCAAGCAGAAGGACATCTGCGTCAACCCCTACCACTACAGGCGCGTGGAGACCCCTGGTACGCACGTTGTCAAAGTATAATCCTCTGAGTTAGCTTTACAACGTGAGGTAATTGTTGAATTTTAATGTGGCAACTGTAAAGCCTTTATCGGTTCTTAAATAGAGGCAGGACATCTGATCCGCTGCAGCGTTCCCGAGCCGAAGGGATTTGCAGTAACATGATCTTTCTCGCTCTTTGTCTCTCCCTGTGTCTCTCTCTCCGTCCCTTGTCTCCTCCCAGTGCTGCCGCCGGTGCTGGTCCCACGCCACAGCGAGTTCAACCCTCAGCACAGTTTACTGGCCAAGTTCAGGAACGCCTCCCTGCACAGCGAGCCTCTGATGCCCCAGAACGCCACTTACCCGGACTCCTTCCCGCCGATGCCCTGCGCCTCCTTCTCCTCCTCCAACGCCTCCTCCCTCGGCCAGTCTCCCACCTCGCAGAGTTACCCCAGCTCCCCCAACAGCTCCACAGAGCCGGGCAGCCCGTATCACATCATGGGTAGGGAAACAAAAACAAGCGAGCCGCCACCTTTTTAGACGTTGCTGTCTTATTGGAGGTATTCAAACGTCTGACAAGAGATATCTCTATAGCCGGTTTTAGACTTGAACTCTTTAGAATGTCCGCACAACACACAACAATATCTGTGGAGATCATGTGTTTGTGTTGACTGGACATCAACACAACTTCTCGAATGTTTTCTTTCTGAGTTCTCATCTTTGTCGGAGTCTTGTATGGCTCCTCTTTTTCATTCCTTTCTCATTTAGTTATCAGTTTTCCTTCCATCGCTTTAGAAAACATCAACATTTGTGTAAAGTTTTCTTTGTGTTGAACCGTTTTTGCCAGTTCATCATTTCGTTGTGTTGTGTGACATGTTTTTCCAGCTGAGACCCCCCCGCCTCCGTACACCATGATGGAGACAAGTCCTCAAGACGATGTGAAGTCCGGCAACTCCACAACAACCACTAAACTCACCTTCTCTGCTCCACACACAGGTAAGAGAGTAGACATGCTGAGTACTATATAAATACATGCATGTTAAATTATAGAAATGCATCTATCTGAATGTATGGAGATATTTATATAGAGATAGGCATTGATTCTGCATATCAACAGCTCTGCTTCTACTCGCTGCTGCAGATAATGTTGCAAATCCAAGGCACCAGCTTTATAGGATTTTTACATCAATATGATAAAGTATCTCAAACTCAATACAGCACAGGACAGAATGTGTTCTCTCCGCCTCTGAGTCCCTCCTCTCTGGTGTCCGTAGATCTGCGTCCCGTTTGCTACGAGGAGCCGGAGTACTGGTGCTCCATCGCTTACTACGAGCTCAACAACCGGGTGGGCGAGACCTTCCACGCGTCCTCCCGCAGCGTCCTGGTGGACGGCTTCACGGACCCGTCCAACAACAAGAACCGCTTCTGCCTCGGCCTGCTGTCCAACGTCAACCGCAACTCCACCATCGAGCACACACGCAGGCACATAGGCAAAGGTAGGCCCGTGCAGGTCATTCATGTCCGGGAACACACAGTTTCCTCAGAGACTGAAGGAACGCTCCTTTTATTTCTGTAAAAAAAAAAATGAATGTGCAATCTTTATTTCCTCCTGCACCGAATCCTTCAGGCTACATAATGTTGTTTCTGTCTCGGTCAAAGACTAAAGAAAGGCTGCTTTTGTTGGACGCACATCAAGAGTCTCTGTGGGCTACAGTAATCTGTGCTCTGTGAGGATGTGTGTGGTTTTCTATGATAGGGGTGACACAAAGGGTGGAGGGCAGCTTGTCCCCAACTCAGACGCTGCTGACACGACTCAGACATTCCTCATTTACGAGCGGCGATGCCCTCGTGGGTTTTTTCCTCTGGTGGAATATAAAGAGAACGAAGCCTTTTCAGTGGAGGCGACACTGATGAGTGTAGTTTTTATGCTCTTTTGGACATTTTGACTGTTATTTTTGCATCACGGTAGAAACTTCCAGACATTCAAGATGTTGACTCCAATTTCCCCCTCCATCCCTCTCAGGGCTGCACCTGTACTACGTGGGTGGCGAGGTGTACGCCGAGTGCCTGAGCGACAGCAGCATCTTCGTCCAGAGCCGCAATTGCAATTTCCAGCACGGCTTCCACGCCACCACCGTGTGCAAGATCCCCAGCGGCTGCAGCCTCAAGATCTTCAACAACCAGCTGTTCGCTCAGCTCCTGGCCCAGTCCGTCAACCACGGCTTCGAGGTCGTCTACGAGCTCACCAAGATGTGCACCATTCGGATGAGCTTTGTCAAGGTACTGATCTGGGACATGATACGAATCTCACTGTAACTTTGTATTCTGTCATTTTGACCTTGAGGTTGTCAGAAGGCAAACAAATTAACAGCTTAGATTCATGGTCTGTCCTCTCTTCAGGGTTGGGGCGCTGAATACCACCGGCAGGATGTGACCAGCACCCCCTGCTGGATCGAGGTACACCTGCACGGGCCCCTGCAGTGGCTGGACAAGGTCCTCACACAGATGGGCTCCCCGCACAACCCCATTTCCTCCGTGTCCTAACACGAGCCCCCGCACACTCTTGGTCCTTCACACAGGTAGTCGTAGATTCTGTATGCTCCGCTCTGTCCAGGTTCTCTGACCCGGGGTCCTTCTCTCTTGACCTCTCACACAAAACGAGAAAAATGTATATTACAGCTTTGTCAGCCGATTGCATAACTGAATGATTGAGTGTTCTTATAATTTCAGTACGATAAAGCATTTATCTTGTTGACTGCACTCAAAGACGAGAAAAATTGGGACTTGTAGGTACTCAAGACCTGTGTTGTGTTTTAAATGTTATAGCTGTATTGTGTATTGTATAAGTGTTGAGTAATGTTTGACTTCCTGTACTTATTGCTTTTTTCTGTCATTCCATTAAAGTGTTTTTTTTTTCTTTAAGAGTTGAATCTTTGTTTTCGGATAATAAATGGAAGAAAAATATCTCATTGAAATATAAACACAGAGACAATGATCTGTGATATTGAAGTCTCACATTCACAGCAGGGGGATAGACACTATCACTGCTACACAGGAATAACACACAGTACACAGTTTAATTTCTAGACAACAACAAACATCCCATCAAGCTTCATTTGCATTCATTTTTGTACACCATTTGAATTGATTGTTCTGTGACATGATGAAAGTTGTTTCATGGAGCACCATCTGAATAAAAACGAGGCTACGGGAATGCACTGCGCCAACGGACAAATGTTCAAACAAAAAAATGTAAAAACTCAAGTGTACTGCATGAATAACTCCATAAATAACACTAAATAAATAGCACAACAACAAACAAAGAATCTAGTTCAGGAGAATCACATTTTTAAAACATCTGAGCAATTTTTTAACTGGACATTTATAATCCAGAGTTTTGATTCTTTTTGCCAAATGAGGAATAAATAATGGATGTGAACTCTAATATCGTGTATTTAGGGAAATTATACTTCATAAACAGCACAAGACCCGTTCTGATTGCATGGTTAGTCCACCTTTTAGTTCCAGTGAGCTCAGGTCATCTGTCTCACCGCGGCTGGAGAATTGTTTTCAGTATCATGACATTTCCCTTTATGCATCAAATGCCAGCGTTCAGGTCGATCAGCCGCTGTCAACAACCCGGGAACTGTCCCTGTGCTTGGCTGCGGTTCTGTGTGGCCAGGAGCTGCTGCTGCTGCTGCAGGAAACCGATCACCTCTGGACTCCGGAGCAGGGACTGGAAGACACACACAATCCAATTTGAGTGTAAAGTGCAACAACAAATATTTCTGAAGATCTAACATATGACTTCCTTTTCCTGCCTTGTGTCAAATTGTCCGTATACCACATTTCAATTCACTAGATCTGAATTTTATCATAAATATCAGTAAACACGTCTGATTCTTCATGAAGAAACATAAATTATACCAAGAGAAAGCAATGAGGAATCAATTTAGATTTTACAAATAAATGCCCCATCTCACAATGTTAAAGAAAGAGACACAAATCCTGGATCCCCTGTATTTCCTGACCCAAACAACAGCCTTACACCAAGTTTCATGGCAATCAGCCCAGTAGATTTAATACATCATCCTGCTAACAGACAAACAGACAAATGAAAACATATCCTCCTTGGTGAAAGCAATAAAGTAAGAAGCTGAAAATACAAACGCTTCCTTGCAAGAAGGGGGGATATCCTGGCATAACTGGATCCAGCCATTTAGTGGAAATTAAATTGTTGAAAATCACATATGAAACAACAAACTGGCTTGTGGTGGCCGCCAGTTTGAAGACAATCTGTCATAACTTTAATGTATCACTCCTCCACCAACAAGGTTATGTAATAATCAGCGCCTGTTAGTTAGTTGGAAGGATTATGTCAAATCTACTACACAGATTTCTACAGATGTGGAATGGGTCAGGGAGAAAAGAATGGGTATCTAGTGAATTTAAATGTGGTTGCATGAGGAAGTGTTGGGCCTTGGTGGAGGTAAGTGCTCTACTGAGTTAAATTAGGTTCCACCAGTGACCCACTGGGACTCACCAGTCTCTTCTGGTTGAGGACCTGCTCTATCAGGGAGGGTCTGGCCGGCCGGTCCCCCATGGCACCAAGTCGCTGCTTGTTCACAGACACCGGCCGCTCCTCAGAGTTTTCCTGAACACGACACAGAGACACAAACAACCATTAATTGACTGAACCACACTTTACTGAAGTTTGAACTAACACAGGATCACATGAGTTCAACCCTGTTAAGAGTCAACTACGATGTAAACAGAGATTAAGAGTCTTTCAAAATCATTTCTCCTCCAATCAACACTCATGGGTTGGAACGAACGGATCTCGTTATGAAAGTATGAACAAAGTTTCCTCTCACTTCTATCTTCCCACTGGACATGGCCTGGTCGCTCTTCTTCTTCTTGTACTTGTCCTTGTACATCTTGTTGCGGTGTTTCTTGCACATCCACGGCTTCCGCTGCTTGGCCACCTGCGTCGTGGTCTCCGTGCAGCCGTCGTACGTGCACTGCTTGGGGGCGTTGTCGCCCTCCGATGTGTCCTCGTCGTTCAGCTCCTCCGGGCTGGCGGCGCCGTCCCGGGGGTCCGAGGTGTCCAGCATGTCGCTCTCCTCGTCCGGGTCGTCCATGTCGTAGGAGGAGGCGTTGTTGTCCGGCTCGTGGGGCGTTATGACGTTCCGGCTGTCCACCACCCCGGCCTTGCTCACGTAGTACCGCTGCCCGTCCTTGGTGAGCAGGAGCGTGGAGTCCCGGTCTTTGTTCGCCGGAGCCGAACCGTCATCTTCGCTCATGACTGCGGTGAAGGAAGACAGCAAACAGCCGCAGCTAGCTTAGCTTAGCTTGGCTAGAGAAATACCATCCCGTTAGCTCTCGTTAGCTGAAGCAGCGATGTGTAGACGTGTCCGCGCGCATGTTACTTTACAACCGGACGTGTCTCTGAGTGGTTGTGATGAATATCATTAGATTTAGAGATAATACGAGAGGATCTGTAGCTTCCTGTCGTTACACTGCTGCTAAACTGACTGTGTTCACTGAGAGGACCTTCTTCTTCGCTGCTTTCAGTTCATGCCCTGCACTGAACCCCTGTGGTCAAAGGGAGAATGACATGCTCCAAAGATGTGTATATTTGATGCTATCAGAGAAGAGTTTAATAAAAACATTAATTTAATACAATATAAAACAATATATGTACAGATGGCAAGAGAAATCAGAGAGGGATTTTTACACACTGTCTGATAACGATTCCGACAGTAAAGGCAAGGGGTAGTGATGGATAAGGTTTTCTTTAACAAGTTAAGTCTTTCATTCTCACTTTCCACCTTAAATCTATGAAATGAACTGAAATATGAACTAGTTCAGAATTTAAATGGTGAACTATGAACGTGAACTATTCATGTTTACTTGTATGAACTGAACTTTGAACTAGTTCATGAGCGGTGTGAACTTGCACAACACTGAATGTAATGTAATGTAATACTCTACTGTTGATGGTTTATGGTTAATCAGGCAGGAAAGAATGACACTAAAATGACTGGTGCATTTTCAAAGATCTATATTTAACAAAGCTGAACGTTAAATTTCAGTCAAAGCAAGTGTTCAGATCTAGAAGCTCCACTTGTTCTGCTGTTTCTGGAAGTAACAAAAATCTGAACTTCTTGGGAAATAGCCGAGACAATTTTATAAATGTTTTCTCTGTACACAGTGAATAACCCTCTTTTCCTGAAACCTCCAGATACTCCTCCACGTTACCTTACGAGTGAAAAATGTTTTGTATTCTTTTTATCAATGCCACAGAGGACTTATCCTGCCCATCTCTGATAACTGCACTGCAAATGCTTTTTATTGAAATGTTACCACGAGAAAGTCTCAATCATATGTCCACGAATAGATGGAGTAGATAAAGTTTCCTCTCTTCTCCACCATCCTCCCACCTGTCGGGTCAAGTACAGAAAATGTTGGCTTCCACTTCTCCGACCACAACGGTTGTGGAATTCATGACAATATATCAAGTACCTCTATGGTGAAGTGGCCCCTCAGCAGATAGTGGATAACAATAGCCCAATACAAATTCTCAGTGGGAGGATGTGCCTTTTTCTAAAGGCAAAATTGACCATTCCATGAAACTGTGTGGACCCGGGGATCCTTGGTGCACTGTAAAATATGGGATTTAATGGTTGCATTTGAAAAAGCATAGAAACAAAGTGACAAATAACATAATTGAATAGATTTCAAGCTCTACATTTTATTATTAAAACGTCTTTCACAAATTGAAGCTCTACAAACAACACAGACACTTTGTTCTTGGAACATATTTTAATTATTACTATTATTATCGATAGATCATTGTTGAACAGAGGTACAGGTATTGGTATTGCAACAGATTTGAACACTGTGGCGCAGCTGTGAGAGCACTTTGGTAAACCACATGTGCCCGTGTGCAGTGGAGAGTTCATCCCCACGGCACAACAAACTCATACTGATCAATATCGGTCAACAAACGGTCAATATGACGGCACATCACTGTCTATGTGTGACGATGGGAACAAATACACAAACTTCTAGACACGTGTGACAACGGCAGGGAGAAAAATCTGAAAAGAGAAAACCCCTGCATCCCGCATCTTCTGTTTTTTTTTTTTTCCTCACATCAGTTATTGGGAATCCCTTTGCTTTTACAGAGGAAGTGACATCGTTCCCAGTGTCCGACAAGAAGAAGAAATGGTCGTCTCACTTCGTCCGTGTAGATGAATGTAAGCGGTGCAACGTCAGGTCTTTTTCAACGTTACCGTTTCATTTCGACCTGATTTAATTTTTTTCTTTTGCTGACACACACGTATGACTGAGTTCTCTACCAGTAAATAAATATACTGTATTCTGGACTATCAAAATAAATAAAATTATGTTATTTACATAACATATAAAACAAACACCTCATCACTAAACTGCATTTTTTTTGTTTTATAAGAATACGCTACTGAATGTCTGTCACGCTTCCGTCTGAATAAATGAAGCCATGAATGAGGTTGTACAGAGCTGAAATAAAATCCTCTTCACCTGTACTGCTTCTCTATTGTGCTGCTGGTTCTACGGCATCCATATTGACTCTGTCAGACCTGTGTGACTGCACCCAACCCGCAGTACTTTGTGCAAATAGGCAGTCGCTCTCCGAAACTGTACCTGAAACATTTCTCCAAAGCCACAAAGAAGTGTCGCAACAACTACACTTTTCTTCACTGCTGGAATATGTGGAGGAAACATGTCTTCAGTGTTTTGGAAAAAAAGTAAACAAGGCTTCAAGTACATGAGCGTCACAAAATAAACAAGATATCAACATGGAATGATTGAGGGACATTGAGTGCATCAAGGGGAAATACTTCAAATGGTGAGTTTGCTACACAAGCACCCAAATTCTGGAAATTTATATGGAAAGATGCTATGGATGAAGCAGAAATTTCAAGGAGCGATCCAATGCACCATTAAAGTCGTAATAGCAGTCCGTGTAAAATGTAAACTGTAAAACTGCAATCCAACGTTACAGGAAGGCAATGCCAATACTGTGTTGAGCACAGGATTATAGCACAAGTGCTGTCTTAGATGTAGCTTTCAGTGAACACTGCTTTCTTGAACACAGTAATAAACTTGTAATAAAAAAAGTCCTTTCTCCGCTCGTTTTTTCAACATTACACTGTTTATCAAGTCTATGCTCAGGCCTACCTCACAATCTGAGCTTCTACTTCTAGTTCCATTATGTCATTATTCCACAAAGCTCTATAGGACAAGTCAAGAAAAGGTTGTCCTCAATGAAAAAAGGAAAATACATAATCAATAAAAAGAAAGAAAAAGAGTATGAATAATAATGAATAAATAAGGTTCAATAAAACATGAACATTAGTCCATATTCTCATATTGCCTTGTAGAGCTGCTCCGCCATAAGGAAGTTTCCATGTTGAGCCCGGATCATCACTGAAGGGTAAACAACACACTGTCGCCCTTCCTCGCTCCTTGAGCCCTGCAACATGTGCTCAGGTGAGAGAACGTTAAAAAAGGAAATAAAGAAAAGTCTTTCACCTCGTTCTGCCCCTCTCCCTCTTCCTCGTGATCCCTGTTTCTTGTTGCCTCTTTAGTTCTTTTCTCACTCAAAGGTCTCCACCCTTTGATCGATCTCTCCTCCAAGTTTGGAAAGATGGATTCAGGGAAGATAAAAGTTTTTTCTCGTCCACAGTTTTCCCCCCTTTCACCCCCAGCGTCTCCTCTTCCTCCTCCTCCATGCAGAGGGAGGAGATGGATGAGGATATGTATCTCCTCGCTTCCTCCTCTGCACATCTTCTCCTCCACCTGCTCTCTAGAAGGGCGAGCTGGGGGAGCAGACGGCGCTGGCTGAGCTGATGGAGCTGTCGTCAGAGTCGGACGGGAGGCTGGGGTACGGGGGAGGGGTCAGAGAGGGAGAGGCCATGGGCAGGCCGGGGAGGCAACTGGGAGGCTGGGCCCAGGGTGCGTTTGTCGTTGATGTTGTCACTGGTGTCACCGTCAGAGTCGTCTGCAGGGGCGGCGGCTTCACATCCGGGTGGCGTCCTCGTCTGAGAACCTGCCCCTCCTTATCAAGAGCGGTGGCCTGAGGGAGGAACAGGAGAACATGTGATTAGAAGTCCTGGTGTTAGTAGAAGCAGCCATCACATCAAGCAAAAACAATCACATGACATTCACTGAGACAAAGATGGGGATCATATATTTGGAGAGGCAGCATTCTCAAAGAAATAGCGTAAATAAAAAGTGCCTGTAACTCTGTGAAAGACTCTGCAACATCCTGTTTGTTCATTAAAGAAACATGGGACATTTAGAATCCACAGGGTTTTCCACAGAAATCAAGGAGGCACCGATAAACAGGGACACGACAGGGAGGACAACCACGATGCAGGTATGAAATCTGATTTGCAGCGAGCGGGGGATGAGAGGAAGGAAGGGATAAGCCAAGGACACAGATCACAAAGCGGGGACGACAGGAAGCTGTGAGAGCAGCAGCACGGCATGCGCGGGGGGGGGGGGGGGACATCAATTTCAAGGACACCATTTTTGGTTTGTTTGGATTTCTCGCTGGTTTGTGAACAATCCAGTCCGAGTTGTGTCTCTATGGCAACCTGGCCTACCTTATCCAGTACATGGCCGGGTGTTGGTAGAAATCCAACGACCCAGATCTCTGCATAGAAAAGCTGTCATCCAGCTGAATACAAAGAGAAAGCAGCACAATCAATCAGAACAGCAGCTCAGTCAAAGGAATAAGACACAAACTTCACTCAGAGTCACATCTGTGATGAAAAGAGACAGAGTGTAAACCTGCAGGACAAGGTGAATCATGGGTAGTGTAGTTTCAATGACTTACAGAAATGACTGACACTCCTGCAGTGGTGTCGTTGACCTTGGGGCTGGTGTTGAAGTGCTTCTTAATCTTCCCTGCTACTGACAGCTGGTGATCATTCTCACATAGACCTTCGTCCTGTATCGGGTAAAGGAAGAGAGGTTTTTAATAAACGAAAAGAAAATCTCATATTTGTGGGAAAACTGAATGAATGTAATGGGCTCAGTTGGACTCACGGTGACCCAGGGGTGCTCGAGCACCTGGAGGGAAGAGTATCTCTGGTCCACCTCCACCTCCAGCATGGATCGGATCAGCTCCTGCAGCAGCGAGCAAACAATCGTCAGGTTTTATTCCTTCATTATAAATTTAAGTGTCTCTATTCAGAATACACACAAACACACAGGGATGCTCACCATGGCTGTCTCCGACACATTGTCCCAGTACGGGAGGGGAAATTCCAGCTGTCCCATTAGTATCTGATCAAAAAGCACTTCTTGATCGTCGCTGCTCCTGCAAACAAAACATTTCCACGTGAACACGAGTATAAACTGCTCCAGAGGAACAGTGTTATAAGGATTTCAGAAGCAGAATTAGTCACGAACAAGTGGAATTTCTCTCTTTGGAGCAGCTCTTACCCTCGAAAGGGGGGGAAACCACACAGTAGGATGTAGGTGATGACTCCAGCTGCCCAGATGTCCACCTTAAGGCCATAACTGCACAAAGACAAAAGGCAAAGATTCACAACAATTCTAAGCAAAAATAAAAACAGTTAATTCTCTGAAACCAGCATCCCAACGGCAGTCAGACGCAGATGTTGGCCATGAAATGACCCGCCACATTAGAGGAGCTGTGTTTACAGTGGTGTCCTCTGTCGGCAGCAGCTGATGCCCTCACCCTGTTTCTGCGATGATTTCGGGTGCTACATATGTCGGGGTCCCACAGACGGTGTAGAGGGGTCCGTCCAACACGGTCGCCAAGCCAAAGTCCCCCAGCTTCAGGCTCTTGCTGCCATCTGCATGCTCATACACCTGAGACAAGAAGAAATATTTATATAAAAATGCTGAGATAAGATACAGATAAATAGAGCGTGAGACTAACAAGTCATTCGATGCATAAACACTATTTGTGACTCCTACTGCATTCGTGTTTGTGCAGCAGTGTGAGCTCTTCGTTTTGTTTCCCTCAGGCCAAATCAGTCGGGGGAACTTGAGGACAGTGGCATGTCTGGCTTTTTGCTAAACTGGGCGTTTTGACTTGAGCCACAGGGGGGCGCCAGAGAGTGACAAGTTGTCGATCCAACACATATTGTCTTCAGTTTTTAACAAGCACACACTATGAGTGACCTGCAGCCAGAAACTACTATAGAAGTACCTTTATTGATAGTTTTTCATTCAACTATTTTACATTTTACGAGCCACAACTTCTCTGCTCTGGTTGACTCTCACAGTTCTCATCAGTATCATTTCCAGATGTTGCTCGCAGCTGTTTTTTTATTTAGCAGCTACAGAGCCAGACGTTAACAGCAGATCTTGGTGGAGAGTAACACAGAGTGAACGGTGGTTGATTATTGGACTACTGAAGTATTGGAATACTCTTAATCGTGGCGGATTATTAGCCAAATGACCCCAGAAGGAAGGTCAGCGTTGCTCAGTTTCTGGGTTGGACGTGGTAGAGTGGCAAACATAAACTTAAACCGTTTTAAAAGATGATGATAAATTTGAGATAGTGTGCACCTCAAAATCTCTCAGGATATGAGGACCTTCAGCAAATAAGAAAACAAATCAAAACTCCGACATTAACAGAAAAGGAGCCACGGCACAAATATTCAAGTCCAATCAAGCTCAACATTTATTATTTTACTGAAACAGCTGGAAAGAAAACCAAACAAGACGCTGCAATCCCATCTTTGGTCTGTAGGGGATGAATGTGGCAACACGGGCCATTCAATCATCTTAAGGCAAAAACCTCCTTAGAGCCGCTGCAGGTGAGAACGTCTGGTCCTCAGAGTCGGTGTGTTTCAAATGAGTAGAGCAGTTTGAGGATGAGAACACGCCAAGGAGGCTGACAGAGGAGGAAGATGAGGATGAGGAGGGAGGTAAGGAACGTACATGGCTGGAGAAGGTGTGTGCGGGAGGTGTGAGGGCAGCAGGGATGACTCATCTTTGTTGTGAGTGATTTCACTTGAGGACGGAGAAAGAGGGAGAGCGTGCTGCGGCACAGACACATGCAGAGCCGCTCGGTGTGAACTCACCAGCAGGTTCTCTGGTTTGATGTCTCTGTGCACAATGTTGAGGCTGTGGAGGTATTTGATGGCACTGGCCAGGTTGTAGAGCATGCCACTGGCGTCTCGCTCCGTGTATCTGTTGGCCGAGGTGATGGCGTCGAACAGATCTCCCCCCTGCGGACAGAAAAGGACGGACGGGCCGGCTTGTCAGCGGTGGGAACAATAGGTGTCACAAGAGTTTCTCTGGAGCTTTTCACACGGACAACTTGGCAGATTCACTTTTCAAAGTTTTCACAGTTGCTCATCTCGTCTGCTGAGAAGAGTTCTCGGCGGAGACGTTGGATCAGTAACGAGGGTTTTTCGTCTGCTCAGCACCTGGAGGGATAAACTGTGTCCTCATTCCCAGACTTAGTTCAAACATCTCCTCCTCTGTCTTCAATATTTCCCTTTCTTTAGATTTTTTCCCCCCTTTAATTCCCACACTCTCTCAGACCTTTTCATTGTCTGTGTCGTTTTCTCATATTCTCATTCTGTCTTAATCACCCTCGTCTTACCTGTCTCTCTCTCCTATTCCCCCTCTCTCTCTCTCTCTCTCTCTCTACCCCTGACTGGACTAAGTGGAACAGAGGCTTAAAATAGGGCCGGATCTCTCCCTCTCCCTCTCCCTGCACAGACTCTGTCAGCGTTCAACGTCCACAGCCAGTTATTTAAATATGAGCGCTGTCAAATCCCAGAGCTCGGCCCATGAGCAAGGCATTGCATACACTTCTCTACAAAAGTATGTTGACACTGGGTGAGAGGTTACACAGCCATACATGCAATTGTTAAACATCTCATCTCAAATGCAAAGGTTAATAACATGCGGCTGTAAGACTCTTCAGATGGGTGCAGGCACATGGTACACAGACATGTCAGTCAGTTAAACCACTTGTTCCATGTTCTTCTACAACATATTAAAATATAAAAAAACACACTGGGAGTCGTTTATTGAAAGGAACTTCCCAACACTGTCAAAGTTGGATGCACACTTTTATGTGTGTTGTTGCATTTTTCCCTTAGTAGAAATTAAGGGGGAAATGCCTAAAACTGCACCAGGCAAAAACTATGTTGACATAGTTTGAGTTATATTCTGCACCATTTATTTTTTGCATGCTGCTCTTGCCTCTGCTACAAATTCACCCTCCCTGTCCCTCTCTCTCCACCTCATTCATCCTCAGCCTCCTCTCCATCCTCCTCCTACACTGGGACACGCTCACGTGTGCACACACTTCTCCAACAGATTGCCTCTCATCTATATTCTGTAGTACTCCACGCTGCGACACGAACAGATGGATCACATTCCTGCCTCCTGAATTATGCACAAATATTTCTTGACTCAGAGAATGAAGAATGTGAACACACGAGCGCTCCGGGGCCACAGATTTCTATCTCTCGATCCCACACTGGGTGATGGGTTGGAATTCAACATTCGCCTCAGTAGCTGAACGCTGCTGCTCTGTGTCTGTTGCTGATTCTGCCTCCCTGCTCTTCTCTAACTGGAGATAATCATCATCATCATCATCATCATACACAGACAATAGTTGCATCCATTATATCGGTCGGGCCAAATAGCTCGGCCTGCTCCCAACCACAAACATAACAAAACTAGAATCTCACTCAATAAATTGCAAACCTCCACCAAGGCCAATCAGTCCCTTTATATGCTGCACCAAATCTGTCATATTAATTGGGACATAGTTCTAAAACTATATATTTTATTATTGCTATATATTATATTATACTATACATGCACTAAATTTACTTGGGATTAATAAAGTATCTATCTTTCTAAACGTTTGCTTTCCAGCTGAATCCACACTACCTCAGCTCAACAATTGGTGGTAAGTACAGGTCTGTTTATGAAGTTTTTATGAAGTTTTTATGAATTATTCCCTGGGAAAATCTGTGAAAATGAAAATGTCCCAAAAAAAGCCACAACTCGTGATGTTAAAGAAATCGATACGTTAATCCTGGACCCCCCTCCCTGGATCGAGGCAAGAGCTTAAAGCGTTCTTGTGTTTGTGTAAATCCATTTGGTCGTTTTTGTGTAATACTGTTGACAAACAAACAGATAAACCCCCAAAACATCGCAACCAACAGCAGATAAAAACGAAATCCTTTGCAGAAAATAGTAGTTGACGAACACAGACACACACCTTGACCAGCTCCATGACCAGGTAGAGTTCGTTGTACGTGTCCACCTCCTCTATCAGCAGCACGATATTTGGATGTTTGACTCTGCGGAGGATCGCCACCTCGTTCTGGATCATGTGCTCCTGGAAAAAGAATTCCAATCAGTTTTTGAGCCATGGAAAAACAAACCGGGAGAAATACTGTCTCCTAAATACGATGGTGGAAAGAAGTTTCAGCTTTTTTGTAATCTTTCCCGCCTCTACCGGAGTGATGGGTGTGGTCAGAGGTGAGTGACCACACCCAAAAGAACAGAAAACTGGCTCATGTCTTCAGCAAATAAAGCTAAATTTAAAGAAATGATTGGAGAAAAGGTTTTCACTGAGTTTTGTTGTTTAATTCTTGGTTTTCTCAGCTCTCTGTTCGTTGTATTGTCACTGACATCATTAACTGATGTTCAGAGGCTAAAGAACCATTTTCATGTACTTAAGCAGTTTTCAACACAAGTATCATTTATGTGAAACAAACTTCTGCTTGTCCCGCCTCAGACTTCTGTACCTTTCCTCTGCATTTGCCCTTGTTGATGATCTTCAGAGCGTACTCCCGTCCTGTGGTGTGCTCCACGCACTCTCGGACCACGGCAAAGTTCCCGTCGCCGAGCATGCGTCCCACCTTGTAACGGTCTGATATGTAGGATGGCACAGCTGGAACCTCATCCACGAGAACCTCGGCTGCAGGGAGGAAACACAAGGTTAAGAACGGAGCGTGGTTTGTAAACTTTTGTCAGACTGCATCTATTGTATAGAGGTAACAGAGGACATAGAAAATCTTGTTAAAGTCTCCAGCGTGGGTTGAGGCTGTAATGGCTAATAATTGGTACAGTGTTTAGCAATGTGGCCTCACAGCCTCTGGGTCCAAACATATCTCTACAGTGGATGGATAGATGATTCGATGATTTGAAATCAACTTTCCATCCACGGGTGGCAGATGGTGGAAAATATTCTTAATGGGGCTTCTCTGTGCCACTTAGTTTTCCATAACCATCCCAGTACTATTTAACACAAACTGCAGGAAACCAGTTCATTGTGATATAGCAGGTAATTATTCAATTCCAATAATAAGCATGTCAGTCATTTTCTGAATCATTCTCTCATTTCGAATTAGAAAACAAAATCAAATATGCAGAAAGTAATAATCAGCAGATTGATAAATAATATAAATTATTAGTAGTTGTTGCCCTTGTGCTCAGATAGTAAGTAGATTATGAATATTTAGACTACAGACTGAATATGGTTACTAGTATTTATTAAGTACACATTCCTGAAACATATACAGTGCCATTAACAAACACTTTTAAGACAAAATAAAAGGAGGAGCTATATACTGCTGGATTTCTTATGAGTTAAACTTTATTCAAAGGCACATTGGGTAAGAGGAACATGTGTGTGTCTGTGTGGGACATCTTATTTGTACAGGAATTTGGCCCTTCTGTCCTTCTGGTTAGCAAATCTCTCAACGACCCTGTTGTTGAAGTCAGGGATGTTTTGGACTAGCTTCTTTTCCATGGAGAGCATAGCCAGAGCGTTCAGGTGTCCCTGTGTCTTGGTGTTCCTCAGCAAGGTTTTGATCCGTTGTACGGTGGAGAAGCACCTCCCGGATTCTGCTGATGTCATGGGTGTAGTGATCAGGATTCGGAGGAGACTGACCGTCTCAGTGAAGGTGTCTTGGAGGTTGTTCTCCATGAAGAACCGGAACAGAGTCAATGCACCACTGCAAGCTCTGAACTCGTTGTTCTTGTATATAAGGGATAGCTCTGTTTTCAGCTTGGCCTTGCTCAACATGGGGTAGGCCTCGACTGTGGTATCCAGCGCTGAGTCGGGGAACCTCCTGTCGTGCTCTGGGAACAGGTCTCCTTGTAAGAGGGTGGCACTGATGAGGTGCTTGGTGAAAGAGAACCGGTCCTTGGCATCATTCAAAATGGTTTCACATACCTACGAAATGAAACGTACAGAAAACATGTCACGTGGCAGGATAAAAAGTGTGCAACTCCTATATTAGTACCCAAGAATTTAAGAAGGCAGACAGTGAAACATAAAGGCTCATTTTACACATTCACAATAACTTAAATATTGTTAATAACAGAATTATGTTACAGCTTACCTCTGTAGCCAACTGCTGGTGTTCTCCTTGTCCTAGTGTCCTCCTCTTCTTTCTGGGCTGCTCCTGCACAGACCCACTGGCTTGCCCATGCAAAGCAGGAAAGGAGTCCCTGATACAAAACACAAGTTACAATCAACAATTATTGTTTCAGAAACTAACCGGCAGGAAGCGTACAAAATAGGTCTGTCATTGTGTACTGTGTTTACAATATTCAATTAAGTATTTAATAGTTGCTCTGGTGTGTTCAACCATGCACATACTGCTTATTGTTTCCATCTTTAATATTTTCTAAGCCAATAATAATAATAAATTGTTTACCTGATCTTTTGCATGTTGTCGGTGAAGCTCTGGATGATTCCTGAGATGATGGCCGAGTAATGTGTTATGATGTTCTTCTTCTGCAACTCTTTGGACAGCGTGTCCACGTTGGGCATGATTTTGTGAAACAATGCCAGGAAAAAGCAGAAATCTTCGTCTTGAAGCATCCGCACGAAGCCCCCGGCCTCTCTGACGGTTTGAGGGTCGAAGTGACTCGAGTCTCTGATGGTCTGGAAACACAGCAGGAAGTCGTCCTGGTGCTCGTACACGGGTTTAAGAGCACGAGTGTGGAGCTTCCACTGGGCTGTTGAAGTTCCGGGAAGTCTTCGTGCCACCACTTCCTCCAGCACTGCGGTTCTCTTGAAGGACCTGAAGAAGAACTCAGAGAACCCACCGAGGTCCGAGAAGAACGCTCTGACCGGGGGGATGTGTGACGTCGCCTGCTCCATGACGACATCCAAGTGGTGCGCGTAGCAGTGGACGTGGTGAGCATTTCCGTAAACCTCCAGGACCCGGCCATGAACTCCACCTTTTGCCCCCCTCATCACAGCAGCCCCGTCGTAGGCCTGGGCGATCAGCCGGCTCTCCCGGCCCTGGGGGAGCAGCGTGCTCAGCCTCTCCAGCAGCGATGAGACGATGGAGTCCGCGTTTGCATCTTGAAGTGGGATGAAGTCGAAGAAGCGCTCCTGCACGTTGTGGCGACGGTCGATGTACCGCAGCACCAGCACCAACTGGCTGTGGGCGGACACGTCGGTGGTCTCGTCCACCTGGATGGCGAGATACTCGGCGCCGTGCACCTCGTCCAGGATGCAGTCCCTGAGAACGGACAGCATGGAGTCCAGCAGCTCCTGGTGCACTGTCTTCGAGGAGCCTCTGAACACGGTGGCCTTCTTCAGGTGCTCCTCCAACACGGAGTCCAACGAGGCCACGCAACCGTCCAGCCCCCGGCCGGTGGAGTCCGCGTCCCCGTGGAGGCTCGAGTCCAGCTCGAAGGCGCCACAGAGGACACAGTCAACTAACTTGGACAGAATGTGCCGGTTCTTCAGCACCTCCTCGTTGTGCCTCCTCACCCGGCCCCGGTGGCTCTCGTCCAGCTGCTCGGCGACGCTCCCCGTGCCCAGCGTGGCCAGCTCCATGGTGTTCACCAGGTGCGCCCTCGAACACTCGTGCATCCTTATCTTCTCGGATACGTTGTGCATATCTTGGATTCCAGTGACCGTCCATGCTTTGTCCGCTCCGGCGGTTTTTAAAAGTAAACACGGGAAGCAAAAGAAGGCGTTCGAGAGGCTGCATCCCGCTAGCCAAGACTTCCTGCTGTACCACTTCCTGGAAAACCCCCGGCGGTTCTTTTTACCTGCCCTCTCCCCGGCGGGAGGGCGGACAGTGAGTTCCGGTCGGTCGGGTCCGCTCTCTTTGATTTGCAGCTGCTCGTCCAGCGGTCTCCTCTCGAACGGGTCGCGGAGGAGAGATTGAATCGAGTGTGGAAGCGGAGCTGCTGTTTTTGGCCGTGTTCCAGCGTCCATAGTTATCGCCACCGTCTTACTTCCTCCCCGACTCCCGCCTCCAGCGACCCCTCGGTGACCGGGCTCGGGCCCAATCAGAATCGCCCTTCTGCCTTTCCCCCCGACGATGTTGATTGGCCAAATTTACTTTCCCACGCGCGTACCTTCCCCAGTATGAATCCCTTATTGGCTACTGGTCTCTCCTTCATGGGTGACCTGCCCAGCGCCCCTGAACCACAGACTGGGCCCTCATCACTCGTTACCCCCTGAACATATTTATTTATATTTCATACAACACACGTTATGGTGAATTTTAAACACATAAATAAGTTATAATAATTAATGTTCGGTTTTCTAATTAGAAAGAAACGCACTCTCAACAAGGGATAGAGAATGATCTCTCTGTTGGATATTGTCTCTGAATGTGTTTCATGTTGTTTCTAAATGTAACCTAACGTTTTATTAAAGAAGAGACAAAGCTCAATTTGAATCCCTCTAATTGACCATAACAATTATTATATATTTACAAGTAAGTAAGAGGACTTGTGAAATGGATGAAAAACAAATACAGACAGCACAGAATCTGATAATAAAATACTTCTTATAATAAAAGCATATCTTATTAAAATAGAGGTTTTTAAAATAGCGTTAATCATTGAGCCCATGACAATTAAAAAATATATTAATTTTAAAGTTAACGAGGGCCCTGGTTACATCCCACTGATGACATTTAGTCACACTGAGGCTTAGCAGAGGGTAATCACAGTGGCAAATTGAAAAATAAACGCGGCTGAAAATGGGTTAATATGCAATGAATGTTTGGTTGAACACATTCGTGAATTTATTCGTGTCACTTGGGAAGGTTCCCCAGCTCCTCTGTAAATGATTCAAATCAAAGATAAATGTCACATGATATTAAGATTTCTCCAACTCCGAGAGATTAAAGCTGTTTGTGGTTATTTCTTTAGTTCAGTGGATTGAGAGGAAGCTTTCTACTACTCACAGTCACAGCCAAACAACAAAATATAACATATCCTCTGGTTAATACATACAAAGACTTGCACTAATGTTGTTATTATCCGCCTTTTAAATGGAAAAAGCTGCAATCTGTCCCACAACTGCATTTGTTAAATTATGCTAATCACGATTCTTGTAATTGTTTTACTGTTCTGTTCTTGTGTTGCTTTTTATTTATCAACTCTTTGTTGTTTCGTATTTATCAGCTGATTGTAACTGTCTCTCGTTTTCAGATCTCTATTGAAAAAGTAATGAAGAACTCAATGAGTCTGCCTGATTAAATAAAAACTGAGCTTTATGAAGTCAGGGGGGTGGTGAAGAAAGGTGGAGGGGAGAGGTGGCGAGAACAGCCAGTACAAACCAGAGGAAGAACACAGAAGAAATGGTTGAGATGGAGATGCATCAAAGGTCATGAACATGATTCAGACACGCATGATTTCCATCACCTTTGCCCACTAACGCACAGATGGGACGTGTCGAGTTTTCTCACCTTCAGTGACGAGTCCATCCCCATCCTCCACGGAGCTGGAGACTTGGGCGGAAGACAGAGAGCTGGAAGAACCCTGGGACCCCTGCATAGAGAGGAGCGGCAAGACGAATGTGATTATTTTAATCTATAGTTCTGCCGGAAATAGTTTGTAAAGCCACCTGACATTCAATTGTCGTGTATATTCCTTAGAGTAGATCATGTTGGTACGTGCCATAAGCACAGTGACAGGCTTACATTTATGATGCCTATCTTCTGGACTCACAAACATTCTCAGAGAGCCCTCCAGATGTTTATCTAGTTTGCTCTCTAACTCTTGAGGATGACCTTTGACTTCGGGTGTTGTCTCCGACCATCTGGTGGATGGATGCAAATGGAATGTTTTTGACCAATGTGTCTATATGTTCGGACACAAAAACGTGCCCTTATTTAGTTAAACATTCCATAGGGGACGTCATTTACCTGAAGTCAAGGGCGGAACCAATGTCCCTATATAACTGTGTGTAAGACCCCCGAATGTCAGATTTTCACCATTTGGCTGTGTGATGTCTCCGGGTATCTAGATGCCCGTCCTGACCTGTAACTTCTTGTAATAAACTTTGTTATACTGAAAGTACTAGGTCCTCGGAGTCCTTCCGTCATCATCAACAACTACTACAACAACATCTACCTCTCGGCTGCATAGAATATACGATACAATAATACACAATGAAACTGTCCCTCCTGCGACAATCCTTGAAAAAGACGACTCATTTCCTCCCCAGAACATCCTCCAGTCTGTCTGTTATTGTGCTGCACGAACACAGTGTCCATGAAAACAGCCACAACCGATTTGCTTAAGCTACTTGAGCTGAATATAAATCTGTTTCTTATTCTGCAAACCACCTGTGTGCATGTGTGCACACAGACGTGCATCCCAGTAAGCTCCTGTCCACTCACCAAACACAAATTCCTGTCTAATCACCCCTTTCTTTTCACTCCTCACCACTAAACCATAACATAAACACAACAAATACAGGTTTTGGTGACGCTAGTTAAGGCAGATGAATATCACCTTTCATGCGGCTGCTAAGTAGGGGGTCATTAGGGGGAGGAGGAGGAAGGAGAGGGGCTGAGATGCGGCGTCTGCGTCTGTCCAAAGACAGAAACTCATTACGGCCTCCACCTCGTAGCCCTCTGTCTGGTTGTCATGGAAGCAACCAGGATGGGGAGCGAGGATGGAGTCAGGACTGTAAATGAGAATCCGCCCCTCCTCTCTCATTTCTATTTCTCAGCTTGCCTGTTGACAGTTTTGAAATTCTTCCACTCTATTTGTCCGGGGTTTGGCTGGGCTTCGTTTGTAAGATATATGTTATATGTTTTCGATATCCATCTCCGCTCAGAGTCGTCTCTCTGTCCTGAACACACAGCAGCAGTAATGCAGCTTTGGGGTTTCAGGTTTCCAGCACTCAAAACAAATCCCACTGGCGAAAGTGGCACATGAAGTCGGACCCTCACACTTTTTTCTACAATAAAAGCAGAGCCCCTGGACAGATGTGAATTATAAAGAAGTGCAGTTGGTTCTATACTGTGTGTGTCTGCATGAGCCACTTGCCTGAAACGTTGAGGTGTAGCCGGACTTGTGTTTTGACCTTCGATCATGGTAAAGTCACCTGTTGTGATGCGTAAATTCAATAATGAGTCGGTCCTGAGAAATTTGAATGACAGCCGGCCAAAAGTGACGCGAAAACACCTGGATGTCCCCCTGGTGGCTGGCTGATTGGCATCGAAGTATTATAGCAATACATAATTATGGAATATTTAAGGTTCACAAAAGAAAACGTCCTAAAATGGTGCTGAATTAAATCTCACATCATGTGATATGGGTTTTCAACAACCGTGCCGACCAGGGGCAATGGATCTTATCCATCGTATGGATGAAAAAAGTGACCTATTGTAATGTAACCTGTGTTTGTTCCGGGAAATAAAACCATTTAACCCCTCTGATCTAATTTCTTTGAACCCAGGCCTCATGTGAAGCTCTCGTTTCTGTGGCGTCCAGTGAGAAACGGGCGAGAGAGCTGGTTTGTCGGAGGGGGGAAAGGCCACCCATCATAACGACTTAGATCTGAAAACTATTTTCAGAGCTGAGCTGCCCTGTATCTGGGGCCAAGTAACTGTCGGCTCCTTTACTCCTCTGTACTGCTGCGGCCTCAGAGCCACCCAGGTGAGTGTGGCTGTGAGTCAGGCAGAATATTGGTTTATGTAATGTTATTTTTGGTCTGGCGCTCATCCCGGATACAGAGAGGAAAAAAAAAAACTAAACACCCATAAAAGCCAATGACCCCCCTGTTCATTCTCCTGCTCTTTTATTCCCTCGTCCCCACTGGCCTCGTATATTCACCTTCCCTGTGTCCTTATCGCACATCCAGCCCCGTCGTCTATACTCTCATTTTGAATCCTATCTCCCTCTTCCTGCCAGCGAGAGAAACAAAATGTTGTTGCTATGGAAACTGCTCACAGAGAGGAGAGAGAGGCCGCATCATGAGACTTTTCCAGTGTGGAGACAGCAAGCCTATATATGGCCATTTCCTGTCTGCGGGCCGGGAGGTATAGGGTTGTGCCTTTCGATGAACATTGCGTCTCTTTGCTGTGAGACAGATGGAGTGACAGACAGAGTGAGGAACAGAGAGAGAGAGAGAGAGAGAGAGAGAGAGAGAGAGAGAGACGGAGGAAGGGAAACAAAGAAATAGGAAGAATGATGCAGCCTATGGAGTCTGGTGTGGTTCGTATTGATCATTAGATTTGTCTCGTTATCGTTAGACCGTCCTGCTTTCTCGCTGTTGCACAATACGACCGACGTGCACTATTCCTGGCTCTGCACCCCGACACTCTTTGCTCTGGGCTGTGACTCACACCACTGAAAAACACACCGACGAACCTTTTTGCATCATGACGGGGGGGCAGCAGCTCTTCAAACCCGTTGGGCAACACTCAGCGGGTTGAATACTGATCAGGGCATAAACAGGAACTCATCAGGATGTCCATGATTGACCTTAAACACGTGGAATCAGACGATGATTTATTTTGTGGTTGAAAAGGAAAGTCAGCAAATTGTGGAATTCTGCATTTAAGATGCACCGCGGATTTACATAACCAACTTAAGAGTAATGCTGGACTTGTCCTCGGTGCCCCCGGTTTGAATCAGATTACGCTACACGTCCTAAAGCCTTCTTTTCGCTCTGTCCCTTAAGCTGGAGGAGGAGGGGTAAAGCCAAACCTTTCCTCTGGCAGCACTTCTTCACTTTCACTCTCATGCAATATCCAGCAAGAGCAGCATTTATTAGTTTGCTTCAGTGGGAACACAAGATTTGATCAAATTTAAGTACTGTTGTGTTTTAAACTCCTCACAAGGAACACAAGGTACAGGAGGTAAAATATGAGAGCACTCAGTTTGGCGTCTAGACAGACAGGATACATAATCTATTTGAGCTGATCTGCAGGGATCAGCCCTGTTTGGGTTTTTCCGTCTCTCTGCTCTGCCAGTTGGACACGGGCCGACTTCCAATCACGTTCCTGATGGTCTGCAATCCTGGTGAAATCACAGAAACGTGATTAAATGCTCAAGGGAAAATTAAATACTTGGTCAGAGACTTTGGCTGCAGTGGAACAGGGGAGATGAACACACACCCGGGACTGGGATTGTGTTGTATTTTCTGCTCTGCTGAACACAGTAGTGAGTTTAACAAAGCGGAACCACTGATAAATGTAGATAAACTCAATTATTTTCATTATAACCTTCCACCATCCACTGTGAATTATCATGGATGAGGTGTTTTTTTGCATCTGATGAACCACTGTTAATAAATGCAAATGAGGAGCATGAGAATAAATGAATGAATAAAGGAATAAACACAAAATGAAAATGAAATGACAATGAATTTAATTGACATCAACAAATGGAAATTAATACATTAGACAAGGAAAATACAAACAGAAACAAATGAGCCATGAAGAGCTGGCAGCCTCACATCAGAAAAATCACAACACACAGATGATGCACCGGATTATTGAAGAGACTTTGTCACAGATACCTTTCATATTTACATATCTTTCATGGCAGTGCAAATTTTCAAGTTACAGATTCTCAGATGGAATAAATATAAAAAATATGTAAATAGGAAACCACGTTGGAATGGTTCGGTTAAGCCAGTGCACCAGTTTCCTTCGCGTGCTGCCGCCAGTATCTCTGGCAGCGACAGGAACAGAAATGAACAAACCATCTAATGACAATAACACAACAAATAACAAATACAATCCTTATTGTAACAACACAGTCACATGGATGAGATGAGACAACAATTCACAAGTTCATAATACACACATGCTGGCTCAGCCTGCCCTCGTTCTCTCTCTCTCTCTCTTTCTCTCACACACACATACACACACACACACAGACACACACTCACATAATTTAATCATGAATCACCCAACACAAAATATGGACGATAAGAAAAAGAGATGGAGCATGCAACTCAATGGATTATGCACATGAATGACTCAATGGTGAGAGGAGGATATAGGTGACATACACTGTAGCTAACAATTAGCTATCTCTGTCTCTCACACACGCTGACACCTGACTGAATCAGTCGTGTGTTGGAGTCACACACCATCTGTTTGTCTTGCCTTCAGTCTGTCGGTCACCGCTCTGATTTATTCTCCTGTCTGGTTTTTTCCTGTCATCTCTAATCGAGAGGAAAGAGCCATGGCCACGCCGGCTCGGCCACTTCATCTGCTACGAGCTTTAAAACCAGAAACTGTTTTCTTCTCTGCGTGTGTCTTTAAGGTTGATGATAAATATTACAACAGCGTGAGTACGGAAAGCTGGAGTGCTCTCAGTGAAGCAAGTGGCCGTGAGAAGAACCAAGGAGAAGGAAGAGGGGGAGGCCGGATGACTTCATGAATGTAAACCATCATGATCCTGTTGCTAATTCATAAAAATGGGTCATACTAGCGGAACACCAGCAGCAGGAAGCTGTGCACAAATGGAAATAGCATGTATAGAAGTGATTTTTTCTGAAGCCTACATGAACCTAGAGGTGTGCACGTCTCGGCTTGCAGCTATGTATGTGTGAAAACGGAAAAGATAAAAGCAGACGCTATAGGTCTGTATGTTCTGCTCAGGTTGTGATGGTCTGAACCCAGCGATCAACCTTCTTCAGGCAGCAAAGTGCCTGTTAGTGTTTAAATGCAGGGTCCAGAGAGGTGAACGTTCTGAATGCAATGCTCGTAGCGGGTCACTGAGGCTTCTTGCATGGTGAATAGCTTGTGGAAGCTTTCAGCTCTTTACTGGCAAAAAGATACGAGCTATTTTTAAACCAGAGATGTTCAAATTCAGGAAAAGGGTAATTTCTGAGTCACGGTTTTGTTATGTTGAGTTATGCATTTCAGCCACACGGGCGAGAAACATAATCACTTGCCATTTTAAGCGTAACAATAACAGGATTTAACTTTGAGTACTCTACGATTACTCCTGCATGTTTACATATAAGGGGAACATAGACGGAGAGAAAATGTGAAATTATAGTGTCAGGAACTTGGCGCCTACTTCTCAAAGAAGCTTAGAATTAATCTACAAGGGGAACTGGTGGAATATGATTTCTTCCCTGTGAAGTTAATACTCTTTCACGTAGGGGAGAGAGAAAGGGGGATGGGTGGGGGGGAAATTCGAAAGTGTCGGGGAGGACGAGGAAAGGGGGAGGATCACTAACGAGACGATTAGGGGAAAAGTAAGGGAGAGAATATGCCACTGTAATATGGCAGGAGCTGCAGAGTGGAGGGGGGAGATAATGGGCTGCGAGGCTTCCTCTCCCTTCTCTCCGGGCAGGAGCGGTGCAGGCTTAGCATGGAGTGGCTGTGAGTGCAAAGCCTGGAATAATCTCTGTTTGAGAAACACACACGCTCAGCTGGTCGTGTAAAACCACAACTTACATGTCATTACACTGAGGTCACAACTGCACTGCACGGTCGATTTGTGGAGGTTAAGGTTTGATGGAGGAAAGTGGGTGGAAGCAAAACGACAACCGGCGTGGCTGATTGTGGAGAGGGAGGGGAAACATATGTGATTTCTCTCAGTGCATCATGGGTAGCCAGAGTCTCACTGGGAGGAAAGAGCGGAGCCACTGAAACTGATTACTTGTAATGATCTTAATTATAATACAATAATTATTTTAACTGTCCCACATTTATTTACTCATCGAGTCGACAGAAGGAGAGAGCGGCTTTATAGACGAGTGCACCTCCAATCCTCTTTCCCATTCAAACTGTGCTGACCCACTTCCTTTGTGCAGACGACTGTGGAAGCTCCGCTGCACCTTGACCTCCTCTCAGTCCCCGCAGCCCCAATTTGATCTGTTTCCTGTTGCCTGGGCTGACCTTCATATCACATCAATACAACCCCATCACTGATGGAGTCACAAGCCTGAGGGCCAAACTCTCCACCGTCAAATGGAGCAAGGGACTGAAGCAAGAGATGAATTCTGTATACTGCACAGATTTCAGTGTACATGGTGAAGCCCGACTAATGTATTGGCCGATATGAGCCTTTTAACAGACGGATCAGACGGTATCGGCGTTTAGCTTTGTCGATATGCGCTGAAAGGAAAAACTTTTGTTGTACAGACTAAACAAAGCAGAAATGCTCTATATTTATGTAAAATATGTCAAATAAATATGTTTATTTTCTTAATTCAGGATTTATAGATTTGTTTGTGTCTGTGGCTCTAGTAAAGTCACAGTCAAAATACACACAACCACACGCACTCAATTCTGTGCAAAAGTAATTTACAATCACGCTGTGCCCCATTAAACTTCCTCCACTTTCTTGTTTTCTATATCCTGAAAAGGTGTTGTGCCTGCACCAATAAATATTTAAAAATAATTAAATTATCATACTTTTCTCATACTGAGATTTCATTCGGTCCAAACGCTTAAGAAATACACAAGACGCTTGCAGGATGGAGCCTGTATGAACAAATCCCAGGTCCACATACACACACACTGCTCTGATGTGTGTGTGTGACGTGAGCTGAACGTGTGAGTGTTTGTTTACGATGGAGCTGAATCTAGATCAGCAACGGGCTTAGGAGGCTTCTGCAAATTAAAGAGCGGCTGTTGGGATTGAGGCTGATATTAAAAGCTCACCATCACTGTCAAAGACTGGATTAACACATACTTGATCTCGAACGAACGCACAAACACACACACACACACTCACCCTGAGCATTCACTTAACCTCTCTAAAGTGAGATTCAAGGTTATCCGGTTCACTTGCATGCTCCTGCTCTGCACAGCAGTATTTTACAGTGACAACAAGATATACAGTGCACAAAGCGAGTTTGCATCTCAGGTCCTTTCCCCACTGCTCGCTACAGAAAATAGAGTTTTGATGTTTCAACACATGTTTTTTAAAACCCAGGTCAATTGCTGGCTGCAATGATCAAATATATTCTAGTATAAAACTGTCTTTCTAGAACTCTCACAGAATAGGACATGTACAAAATTACACAACTTGATAAAAAAGGTCATCCCTGATCAAAAGATCAGTAATGTTTGGGTCTTTCCTTTATGCCAACTTGCAGAAAAGCCCTGCCTAGTAGCTGACAGGGGATGGAAACCCTTTTTTAAAAAAAGGTTGAAGGTTGAAGCACAAAGCCAATTGTCGGCCTCATCTCTAGATCAGATTAGATCAGACAAACTGCCGTCTGACAGATGGGGTCACATGGAAAAGTCAGTGATAGCATAATTGGCTGTTGAGCTACCAAAGGCAGAGAGAGTTCTGCACGTAGAGCTTTATTTGTGGGAATGTGACAGGGAATCAGCACGAAGGGGGGGGGGTTTGCCCTTTAAGTCAAATTAACATAACATTTGTAACATAACTGGGTCTTAACATGAGCCTGCCAGTCTTGGACTCCCATAGCAGCACAGCATGAGGTCAAAGGTCAACACATCGCCCCTTTTCTGAGACATTATAGACGCTGGGATGTTGTGGTTCCTTCGTATTCTAACAACTCTAAGAAGTAGTCGGCCTATGCTCAGTCACAGCTGTGTCCTTTTCCTGAGAACATAGAGGGAATGTGTTATAGATTCAGCGTCACTAAATGTAAAGGATGAGTGTGTTTGTGTGTGTGTCTGTGTGTGTGTGTGTGTGTGTGTGTGTGTGTGTGTGTGTGTGTGTCCGTGTATTACCCGGCGTTGGCTGAGGCTGCCCGGGCTGGTCGGGGAGGGGCTGGGAGATTTTCCCGAATGAGGAGTGGAGAGCTGACTGGCCGGCGTCCCGTTCACTGGAGGGAGAAGGGCGAGAGAGGAAATGGAGCAGGGTGAGACCGGGACAGAAATATTGAAATAGATGATCCTTTCAGGGCGAATCCACATTTTCTGGAACAGCTATATTTCCGAGTGTCTGGCAGCGGCCCACACTTCCGCCCCTCAGCATCCATCCATTCACACGAGTGAGGCAGAGGAGGATGAGGAGGATGAGGAGGAGAGGTGGGGGTGTAAAGGAAAAGAGCACTGAAGCACACACTGCTCTTTTTTTGTATTTATTTCAGCCAAAATATAAAAATCCTGTTGGTAGAACAAATCCGAAACCTTCACACATATGTGCGTCTAACAGTCACAGCACGCTCTACATACAACACAGGCTGTCCTCATTGTCACCACTTCCCCCTCTGTTCAATGCACTTGTGACCCCTCAGCCTGATCTACTTCTTCCAGCAGCGGCACGGCACAAACACCCAGTGGCACCACCTCATTATTAAACAGGAACATTGGATTAATCAACGCTGCCCCTGAATCCGGTGTGTGTGCGGTCGAGCACAAGTCAGACGGCGAGCGTCACACACACAGCAGCATCAGACCTGCACACAAAACACCAGCCCTGTTTGTCATCTGACTGAAGACATGGGCCATTTTCTCTTGGCTCTATACCAGACAGTGCTTAACCTCAAGTCAACTCAAGGCTGCCCTGGCTTAACCACTGGTCTCTGAAGCTGCAGGGAGGGAGGGGGGGGGGGGGGGGGGGGGGGGGGGAGTCAGTGGTCAACAAAGCAGTTGCATTGTGGATGCTCATGCAATCCAAATAAATAAAATATCCAGTGTAGATTTTCAAAAAGCATAATAAAAATCAGGGTTCTCTTTTTTTTTTTTAACATTTTATTTGCATTAAATTCCCATTATAAGCCAAAGCCAATGACGTTTCCAATGCCAGTCCCATTTGATGCAGGAGACAAATCAAACCTGTGCTTCCACCGTCACTGTATAATGTTTATTGTTCCCCTGCAGAGATCAGATAACTTTGTGAATTATTCAGGGCAGAGAGGGGATGGAACCCGTGCACAGCAGAATCAAACACCACCTGCCGCCATCGCATTCCACGAGTCTGTTCTCTTACTGGGAAAACGAAGTAGGCCAATGCAATAAACTGCTTTTGTTTCGCCCCGTTCCCAGACATCTCCATTGATGAAATTCAGCATCAGCGTTACGCACACGGACAGACACTCCTCCCGGTTACACAACGGCACAGCATTAACACCACATCTCCCATTGACCTCATAGTACTACACAACCACACAGCGGCTGGCATCCAAAAACACACACCGGTGGCGACACATGCATGTCCGAGGGAACGCGCAAGCAGCAAGGACGCGTGAAGTTTACGCGGTCGCTCGACGGGGGAATATGACGGAATCCGCCCGAACATGTAATGATCCTACCTTCCTCTTCCAGCATGACGGAAAACACAGTGATAATCCAGAAGACGCGGACAGAGGAGAAGGAGGAGATGGACAGCACCTCTGCACGAGCTCCGTCCGAAGGGTGATAGTAAACTGTGGTGAATGGAAGAGAAGGAGCAGCGCTGTACTACACCGGAGAGGCGGGGAGGAGGGATGCTTGCGCAAAGGCTGACGCGCATCGAGGAGAGGGAGAGAGGGAGAGAGGGAAGGAGGGGGGGGGGGGGATAGAGAGAGAGAGAGAGAGAGAGAGAGAGAGAGAGAGAGAGAGCATGGCACTTTGTTGTCCAAACATCCCCAAAGGCTGCAGCTCTGCTCTGCATATCAGGTTTGCTTTTCTTACTCCTGCAGCCCTGCACTGACTGACTCACTCATGAGGACATGGAGTGAAGCATCGACGCTGAGCGATGGTCAAGAATCTGAAACCTGAGTGGCAGCACACATGTTCTGGATGAAGGATGATCGAGATGTCCGAGTGTTAAAATGTAGAGGAGGGAGACACTTCGGATAAAAGAGATTGCCGGGTTTCTCTCTAGATAGGAGTCGAGGTGGATTTGAGCTACACAAGATGTATTTATATTTATAAAGCATCGTTCCTAGTCTTGATGACCACTGCAAGCAATTAGCAGGCTTCAGTAGCTTGCCCGAGGACACTTCGGCATGCAGATGAGGAAGACTGGAATCGAACTGCTGACCCTCCCCTCTCGCTAGAGGATGACCACTACCCCCTCAGCCACAGCCGACCCCCCGGCTTGTGTGTTTCAGCTTCTTTGCACGAGTCATCCCAAGTGAGCTGAGCTGAGAATAATACAGGACAGCACCTTGTGTGCCCGCCTGTCTCCAGCTGTGCCATGTTTTATAAAAGGTCTAAGCATCATAACATGGCCTCACAATGACATACAGAGTCAAAATGGTGGCTACAACATGTAAAACAAAACATGTAACACGCAGTACAAAACACCTACGACTCAATCCAAGCATTTAAAAACCCAGACTAAACACTGAGTACATCTGAAGCTGATGGGGAGGCAATTAGTTTTGCTCTATTTGGTCATAAACCTATAGAGCAAATGAAAACCTTAATAGCACAGATGAAAAGTTAGAGGGCAAATTTGTACAACTCATCCTGAGGGGAACAGAAGTGTCAGCAGCTGTTAAGAGTTTCACTCAAAACCAAAGACGCCTACCTCAAGGTGGCGCTAGAGGAAAAGTCGGGGCATCGTTCCAAGTCATAAGCATTCATCCTCTGGGGACCATGAATGTCTGCACAAAATGTGACAGCAATCCATCCAGTAGTTGTTAAGATATTTCTGTCTGGACTAAAGTGGTGGAGCAGCATTAACTGAGAACTGTGATTCCATAGTGTGGCTAAAAAATGCATCACTAGTATGACAAAACAACAGAGTGAAAAAATACTTTAGAATGTGGCAGGAGTGCATCTTTTCATTCGTACATTTTTTAACAATTGACAAGCAATTAATTCTAAATTTAGCTGAAATGGGTCAATATATATATATATATATACATATAGATACACAGGAATCTCTAGAAAGAGGATAAATTCTGGATTAACTTGAACCTTAAATCAGCCTCATCTTTGAAAAGACTCAATGCATAACGGCCTTAATGGATTAATGGAGTCTTGATTACCAATCAATCACACCCTTCCCTTTACATCTCATCACATTATCAAACACGTTCCATATCGCACAAGCGTATAATCACACAGTTATTTTTAGAACTGCATTCCACCACACACATTCTCTGGGGTAATTATTGTATTATAATTACAAACACATACGGTTCTTCATATAAACATAGGAAGAAATATGGAAGTTAATGCATGGTCTTTAAGAAGTCTGTCAAAAAGGAAATCTGGGAAATTCATCACATGAAACTAGCAGGTTCAGCAGAAATATAAACCTTATGAAACACATGGGACATCTTCTCCTAAAGAAATAGGAGCCAAACATCTCAGATTCATAAACAAGTCTCTGCTTCATAAACACAAATCTGCCTCGAGGCTTGTTTTAATCTGGCCCTTACAGCAAATATCAATACCGCCCAAGCCACGGATTAGTTTTTGCTTGTAGCCTCTGTTATTTCACTCGCTTCCTCTGCTCATCTGGTTTGTACCGTGAAGGTTTCTATAGAGAAGAAAAGTGGCAACGGCAGCCAACGTGGTGCGATCCCAGTTCAGAACGTGTCCCAGCAGCCGATCCACAGGGTTTTATTTGTTGGTCGTCAGCCCTGCGCACTTCCACGTGAAGTCGTGCGGTGCTGCTCGTGACGGAGACACAACGGTGAGACCCCGAAGTATCAGCGTGATGCTCGTTGGCACCGTCTCTAGGCCTCTGTTAAAATTAGCTGACATGAGGCATCGGAGGAGAGCAGGGAGACAGATGGCGGGACGCGGCGAGAAACTATGTCTGAGTGCAAATTAGTTTTCTCACATTATTCTGGTTGTGTGTGTGTGTGTGTGTGTGTGTGTGTGTGTGTGTGTGTGCAGAGAGCTGATCTGGGGTTGTGAGATCAGAGTGATGACAGTCCTTGGCTGTCACACAAGAACCCGCTCACACCCACTCACACGTATACATACACAGAACTTATAGGACTTATATATAACACCATCAGATAATCTATAATGTGAGGGTGGATTTCTTTCAGCGGCTCCTTTTGGAAAAGAAATTCAATCAGCTTGTTGTGGTCGATGCTGAGATTGAGGAAAAGTAAAGGTGTGATTTGTATCTTAAGATTTAATCAGATAAACGCACTAATTTTAGTGTGTCACTTTGAGGCTCTTAATTTATATCACAATTATTATTTGATAAGTAATGATGATTAAGACTCATGATTAAGAGCCACCTCCCAAACATACGACACACAAAATGCTTTAATGTTTTTTAATAAGATAAAAATGACAGAGAGGAAAATTCTGGGTTACAGGAAGCAGCCTGATAAGAATTAATATACTTATTACCGTGTTTCTAAATTGATTCTGCGTGTTCAAATCCATCATTGGGTCTTTGAGTGAAATTTTCTAAATTATATCTAAAAATATTTTTCCTCTAGTGATCAGTCACTTTGTCAAATATATGTGGAGAGTTTTTACACATTTGTGAAGCAAAATGATCTGCACCAAAACTGACACATACAACATCCTTCCGTCAAGTTTCATGTAAAACTGTTTCACAATATTTGTAGAATCTTGATCATAAACAAACAAACACACAAACAAACATACAAACGGACAGGGGTGGAAACATAACCTCCTTGTTGACGTTAATTAACTTTCAATTTGACTTCTGAAAACTGTTTGGATCTGCCTGTGTCCTAATAAAGAAGTAAATCCTAATGAAAACGTGTAAAATTTTTATTTTTAATAATATCATGTCCAGTTTGTGTCTATAAATAATAATGCAATAAATGTACTTTGATTCAATGTAAAACAAAAACAAGAACATTTACAGGCAGGGCGAATATTGATCATAGTCAGGTTAGGATTTTACAATAAAACTTCTGATTGTGTTCTATGTCTGTGTGTGTGTGTATGTGTGTGTGTGTGTGTGTTTACAAGTGTTCGACTGACTGTCTAACCAGTCTGTTTGTGCGACTGTCTGTTTGTCTGTCTGTCTGTCTCACCAGTCTGTTTGTGCGTCCCTCACACACACTCCTGCTCCTCACAAACAATGTAAAGCGGCCAGACACACAGAGGGACACCAGGTGGTGTTTGACAGTGTGTTGTGTTAAAGTCTTTCTCCACCCTCCTCTCTCTCTCTCTCTCTCTCTCTCTCTCTCTCTCTCTCTCTCTCTCTCTCTCTCTCTCTCTCTCTCTCTCTCTCTCTCTCTCTCTCCTTCACTGCCTCAGACATCATTTACACATCACCTCTTCTCTGTGCAGCTCCTCCAGCTCAGATTATTACATGTTATAAAGAACTTTCTTTATTAGCCTGTGCGTTGGCTGAAAGAAAAATGAATATGGGACTTGGAGGCTGGTCTCAGAAAACCTTTAGATCTGCAGAGTTTGTTTATTAATCTTCAAATCTCTTACTCTCTACTCATCTACGTTGCAGATGTTTTATATATTTGTCCTGTGAGTATTTATATCGATTTCAAAACTGCAGCTAAGAATTATTTTCATTATCGGTTAATATGTTAATTATTTTCTCAATTAACTGACTAAATGTTTAGTCAATAGACTCTCAGAGAAAAGTGAAAATCCTATTTTAATTTCCAATTTTCCAACTGCTTTTATTTAACCATGTTGAATTTACAATTACACACAACAGAGGAAAGTTGCAGGTCGTCACTTTTGAGAAGCTAAACCCGTCAATATCTGGTATTTTTGCATTTAACTGAAATTAGGATTAATTTTGTGCAGATCAGCTAATTAATTAACCCACTAATCCTTTCAGCAACAGTTTGACGGGATAAGAAACAATTTCAAAAACTCAACTGTTTCTCAAATAATAAACAAATTCCACACGTGTATCCCAAGTGTAAAGCAAAGGCTCCTATTGTCATCACAAACATCAAACCCCTGTAACACACTGGATCTGTTCAGAAATCTCCAATTTCCTTCCCACACATTTGAGGTATTCTGCTTTATCACATCTACATGTTCATTATTAGATTTGAGACAAGATCTCAGTGCACAAACACACACACACACACACACACACACACACACACACACACACACACACACACACACACACACACACACACACACACACACACAACTGTTATTGACTGTTACCCTCAGCCTCACACAAACTGTCAGGATCCATCAGTTATTTCCCATCACCTCTCGTGGCTCCAGCACAAACTCTCCTGGTGCAAACTGGTTTCGGGGACTGAGAACAAAACGCGGTGCAGAGCTGTCGACAGCCCATCTGGGGTCATGTGATGATGTTGGTGGCTGAAGCGGCGCCTGCAGGGAAACAATCCTTCTGGAAGCTCTGACTCAGGGTTCCAGCGAGGACCCAGCATCAGGCCGCTCCACCGGAAGTCACTGCCAAATATGGCCGTCACAGTCTATTGTGTCTGTAGCTACATGCTCCTACTGTGCTATGTTTCCATGGCAACCAAGACGAGTCAGTCTTATCTCTACCTCTTCTCTCTCTCTCACATACACACATAGACACACAGACACACACACACACACATACGCACACACTCGAATGCACCTTGATTCCAGACACACTTCAGCCGACGAGATCAGACCGTGCATGACTCACTCTCATAACCTTTTCCCCAAAGTTTTCAAGCCGTCAACATCCAGAACTTTCTCTCCTCGCCCCAGTTCTTTCTCTCAAACCACTTTCCTTCTCACTGCCAGCGCACAACTCAGCACAACACATATCAACAACTACAGGTTTTCATTATAGGACATATACATAAGAAGCCTGTGTGTGTCCGCGAGTGCCTCGGCTGCAGGTGGACTTGCCTCCTTCTGGGGAATTTCTGTGTGTTGCATCAGCCAATTGAATCATCCCCAACCTTAACGTCTCTCCAGGCACCTCATCACAGAAACGATAATAGTGAGAAGGAGCAGTCAAGGGTGCTGTTGCATAACGGGGGTGTTTTTTTTTTTGTTTTTTTTTTTTACATGCAGCCACAACACAAGCTGTGCAATCAGGGGGAAAAGAACAACCAGATATATTTGGTGAAGCTCGGAGCAGATCGCCAAGTCCTCAGCAGCTCTGGAGTTCACCACACACACCGCTGCGCTCAGCTGTTTCCAATTATCACTCTGCTGTGTGTTGGCTCTTCTTCTAGTTTTTATTCTTGCATCTAAAGACATTTTTGGCCTTTTTATTATCAGCCATAAACAAGGCAGACGCCTCAATAGCAAGCTCTGACCATTTGATTGAATTTTTTTGTATATCAGGTGAAGGGCGGCCGGTGGGGAGCTGCAGGATTGCATCATCAACCTCTTCCCCTCTTCTTTCCCTCTCATCTTCATTCCCGCTCCCTCGCTCTCTTTTTTTTACCTCTCTGTTTGCCTTTTTCTCCGTTCCCTTGTGAAATCATTCTCATTTTGAATTCATATATTCAGAGACACAGCTCACACAGCTCTCTCACACACACACACACACAGTTGACACTGCCAGACGCTCCACACACTGAGCTCTGATTTCATCGCAGTGTGTATTCACACTGTTTTCCTTCGATGTGAGTCTGCAACACTGATTGAGTTATGAGCTCGAAAATACTAAGCAGTCACATGAGGGAAGTATCAGGACGCAAACAAGTCCCAACTGTGTCCATTGGGACTGAGAGGCTGCACACACTCCTCATGCACAAACTCACATACACATGATAACACACACTCATTGACAAGCAGGACTTGTATATACACACTGTATATAACCCAATAAGGCAGTGTAACTTTCTAATAAGATGGAGATTGTGTCTCTGAACTTATTGGTTGCAAAATCAAATGCATTTCTACACTGTATGACATCATTTTCTGAATTCATAGTGACATCATTCATACCACACGATCATAAATTATTAATTGATCAACAATCCTCGGGTCGTCTCTTTAGTCCTGCAGGACGCAGAGAAACCTCGAAAGGTAAATGTTTGAACTATTCATAACTGTATTTTCTGGCTTCTTTGTAACATCTTGATCTTTTGATCAATATAAGCTTCAGATTAACTCTTATCTGTGGAGATAAATTAACATATTCTTGTTGACCTTGTCCTTGACCTTTAACAGATCAGATATAAAAGTTAATCATCTGGGGATACCTATAGGTACACACACACACGCACACTCACATATACAGGGAGGAATGCAATACCCTGCATCCGGCTAAGCCAGCACGCATGCAGGGTAAATATCTGTCAGGCCAATTAAAACATGAAGAATTCCATTGAGGGATTGGAGGGGAGGGGAAGACAAAGGAAGACACTTCATTGAATTGTCTTACAGGAAGCAGGAGACTTGCTGCGTCGGGTTTGGACGACGGTTCTAGGGGAGGTCCTGGTCAGAGAGCCGGACATCTTCCCGTAGTTCACCGACTTCATCATACGACACTCTGCAAACAGCACATGGACCAAACAGACAGATGCTTTGGTAAATACACAAACACAGGAACTGAAGGAACGAAGAGTAAGTGTGTGGCACTGTGACGTGTCATTGTGTTACCATACAATAACGACCTAGCATTTTGAAAGACAATTCTGTTGCGCTGAAATTCAAATTTTGGGGTTTACAAACCAACTATTGTTTTAATATTTTTGATTGATTCTGACCTCTAGTCTGGAAAACACTGAACTAATAATGTATCAACAGAGCTGTAATTGCTTTTCACCTGGAGGTCGCCTGCAAAAATGAGTTCTGACCTTCCTGGGCTTTTTTTATTAGGATTGCAACAACCAAACACATTTATTGTGGTTTTGCAAGAGCAACAGCTACGACTGACGGATGCCTGACATTTTTTCAGACACACACTCCTGATACATAAACACAGGCACACACACACACCCTCCTTGCCTCCCTCACCCCCAAAACATTGCTCCTCTCCTGCTCATTAACCAAACCCCATTGTAGCTCATTGTTATTTTACACCAGCAGGAAGGAGACATTATACACAGTCTGGCATTTGTCTTTAGCTGCATATATGAGTGTGAGTGTGTGTTTGTAAGCATGGGGGCATGTCTGTCTACTTGTGTGTGTGTGTGTGTGTGTGTGTGTGTGTGTGCGTGTTATGAGCTTGTGTGGCAGCCATTGTGGCCCTGTGAGTAATGTACAATGCAGAATGTTAACATGATGACAGTGTGCCAGAGCTGAGGCAGAGGCGATAATTATAGTGATGCTGAGAGGAGGCAAAGTTGTGTGCAGCTCTGACTGCGACTGTCTCTCTGCTTGGTTCGCCGCTCTGCCTTTCTGTCAGTGTGTCTCTACCTCCTGTTCCTCCTGTTCCCCCTGTTCCTCCTGTTCCCTGTGCTCCAGGACATCAGGCATGAGGAGGTGTCAAAATGAGCTCCGTGTCCCAGAGGACGAAGAAGAAATAAAGTGTGTGCGTGTGTGTGTATGGTCGAGGTATTACTCATGTTGACGCTGTATTGCACAGTCACATAATGGGGACTTGTTTTTCCTTATGGGGACAAAAAGCAAGTCCACATAACAGAAATCAGTCAATTTAAAGGTGAAGACATTTTTTTAAGGTTTGGTTTAGGTCAAGATCAAGGTTCGTTATTCTCAGACAAGGCCATTTAATCTTAATATAAATTAAAGCTAAATGTCAGAAGAGTCAAGTGTGAAGGTGAGTCCCAGAAAGTCAAAGGCCGGGTTTAACACTCAGATATGTCAAAGCACCTGAAAACTGTGAGTAGAGATTGGCCCTTCACCTTCTACGACCTCATGTTAACAAAGTATCTCTCCGCCTGCACCCCCTCTTTTCCTATAGACAACCAACCACTTACGGAGACAATCATCAGTAACTAATGAAAGTGCAGATACCCTGGAAACATCTTTGAGTGCCGTGTTGCGTGGAGGAGGCTGTTTTATGGTCTTTATCCAGAGAGAGGAGTGCTACCAAAGGGAATCCGGCTAATGGAAGCAACTAGCCATTATAGTTTTTCGCAAATGTGAGGAGAGTGAAGGGGCAGAGAGTAAGGGAGAGGGGAACGGGAGAAAGGGAGATGAAAGGAGGGAGGAGGTGGGCACCGCTGATGCCCGTGGGATGAACACAAAGGGGAACAAATGAACTGAAAAAAATAACAACCTTTGAACAAAAGGCACAGTCATTCATGTGGGAGACAGAAAGAGAGAGAGTCAAGAGGAAGAGAACGCAGAAGAGGGCTAAATGGCAGGAGTCTGCTGTGACAGCGAAGACGGAGAGGGGGGGGGGGGGGGGGGGGGGGGGGTGAGGAGACAGAAACGCAGGTGGGTGAAGTGAGGACAAACCACATCCAGACAGTGGTGGGAAGACGAAGAGGAACAATGACACAATATGTGAGGAAGGCTTTGGTGTAAAGACATGAGGAGCAGAGAGGTGACGGAGCTAATGAGCTGGACAGTCTTCACAGAGCTCGGCCACCTGAACCAGGGAGTGGAGGCTCACACAGGGCAGACAGGGTGAAGAGGGGAGACCTTTTTGTCAACAAGGAGAGAATAATGGGGCCAATATTGTAGCGATATTATTGCTGTGTGTGTGTGTGTGTGGAGAGAGTTGTGTAAAAGTATCTCATTTTGTGTGCGGAATCCGGTTTGTATATGTGTAAAAGTATCTGGAAATGGGTGTTATCATAGATCTGTGAATGTGTAGAAAAATCCTTTTACTGCTTTACACCAAAACTGTACGTTTAAATGCAGGTTAAACACACTGATTGACTCTAATCTCATTATCAGTTTTCTTGTTTCCCCCCGGTGTGTCATGTCTAACGTCACTGAACACTGAGGTGCTCTCTCTCTCTCCCGCTGTCTTAATGTCAAATTAGCACATTCACCCCGGTGTCATGTTTCCAATGGAAAAGGGGCCACAGACATTACCGGCTGAAGTGATTTCCTCTAGGAGCTGGAAATAGGTTTAATCGGTTGCAAAAATCAGGTTTAAACAAGCAACACAATCTGTTACTTTACATGTGATTTATTTGCTGCACTTCTGTTGCAGCACATCTGCAAGTGTGTGTAAGGATCTGCACGTCTTAACAAGATGTGGTGTCCTGTCATTTTAGTTTGTTAATTTCAGTCTTTGTGTTTTCTACTTCCTGTTTTATTTTGTAGCTTCACTTTCACTGTCTTGTTCCAGCTTCTCGGTGTCTCACTTCCTGTCTTTGATTGTCTTCCCAGTCCTCATGTGTTTCACCTGGGGTTAATTGTTCCTGCCTTCCCTCTGTGTCTTCTTAAGCCTCTGTGTTCCCCAAGCCCCTTGTCGGTTTGTACTAGTTGTTTTCTCCCCACGTCGTGAGAAATGGTTTGTTTGCTCCTGCTGTTTCGTCCAGCTTCTCCTGCTTCCTCGTTCCTTGTTCTCAGTGCGCCTTGTCGCCAGTGTTACTTTTGTTAGTGCTCTTGTTTTGTTTTTGTCTTGTTTAAACCCTTTTTATTATATTAAATACCTTTTGTTTGTAACCTCTGCATCCTGGGTCCATCTCCTCCTTCAAACCGTAACACAAGATCCACAATGTATTTTATGGCAAGCAAGGTGGCCATTAATGTCACTTTTCTCATGCATTTTACTGCATGAGTTACATAACTCTCCACACACACACACACACACACACACACACACACACACACACACACACACACACACAGATAAATACTATTGCTACAACATTGGCCCTGTAGAGAACCCAAGAGGGGCTGACAAATATGAAATGTGAGTCGTCTCACCGCCTTCGTCCAGCATCAGGTCATCCTGGTAGCGGTACTTCTCCGGTCCACACGCAACAAAAATGTCCTCGTCCCCGAAGAAGTCCTGCAAACATGACACCTGGAAACAAAGACACGTAGATGACGTCAGTTGTTACTTACACAGACACACACATTCAACCTCTGGCAGCTGGAGAAAGCAAAGTCAGCGTTCGACTGTTGCTTTGTTCAGGGGCACTTTTGTCTGCAGAGATTTAAAGTCCCCCTCCAGGGAAAAGCAAGTTTTAAAGTATGTTACCGTGTTCCCCCCTTGAGCATTTTATATGATGAAAGCCAGAGTCATTGCCATGGCTAAGTAATTCCACATTAACACTGGAGGGAGAAAATGCTTTTCTGACAAAGTGGATTCAGACAGCCAGAGTTTGAGATTTCACAAACCTAAGAAACCAATCCTGTAAACCTGTGTGTGGGGCTCAGTGGATGAAGGAGAGCTGTGATGGTGGGCAGACTGGGACAGGGATGGGGTCCCAATCATGAAATGAGGGAGGAAGGGGGACAGTTTCATTTCAGCCATTTTAAGGCCAAGAGGGGAATTTTTTTCATGACAGAATATGTAAATTTGAGAAACAAAGAAGAGATAAAGGGGCCGAAAAACCTGCTGGAGTGAGACCTTGAAAGACAACTCTCCAATCAGAAGTCTAGTTTACTTAATCCCAGGCGACTGATGCTGTGAATGCATACAGGGCATAAACTGCATTCTGTGTTCATGGTCACAAATATGAAATGTCCTTCCCTGTACTCAGGTGAAGAGTCCCACTGCACCCTGAGCCCCAGGAGACGGATAAGGAAGATACTGGGTGCTTATTTGTGTGTTTTATGTTTGCATGTATCCTCATTGGTGCCTGTGAATAACCAAACAAGTCCCTGAGCTGCAGGTGCGTGTCTTTCCTGCTCTCATCAGTCCATCAGCGACCACATCGAGACCTTCGCTGACTCACTAATTTGCTAATGCGCTGCGGTGCGTTCGCCGGATGTCTAGAGAAACAAGTGGTGGGTCTGTTCCCTTGAAACGCCACAGCTCATGAATGGTAATGAATGGCGAAGAAAAACAAACATAAGAGCAGAGAGGGAGACATGAACAACCCAGAGAGAGAGAGAGAGAGAGAGAGTGTGTGAGGCAGAGAGAGGTTAAGTCTATGGGCTATCTGACTCACAGAGACAAAGTCCTTGTGAGTCACTGTGGCTCTTTGACAGACCCCATGTTGTGACGCTAATGCAAAATGTACAGGGACACGCTGACGGGCATTATGTTAAAAACATTAAAACACTGAGTCACCAAACACAACACAACAGGAGCCGGATCAATGAAGAAGAAAAGGTCTTCTGGAAAGAGGGTCTGCAGGCCCATTATTCATTATTCCAAACCTAAGCTCCTAATCTGTTCATTTTGTCAGCTCAAGACAGATGTTATTAATTTTTGTTATCCACCAAGAAGTCTCAGCAATAAGGTGTTGATGATGACAAATTGGCAAAGCTGCTGTTCATTATTTTCTATTTGATTTAGTTGGCAGCTGATTCCATATCTGATCCTCACTCGGCACAATTAACACAAATAAACTTTAATTACACCCCACAGGCCAAGAGTCACATTTCAATCTCAAGACATCAATATCCCAAATCATATCTCCCGATGGGCAGAATAGGATTAACATGAAGACAATAGTTGATTCATCCTCTATGACGAATCCCCCCCCCCCCCCAAAAAAAACTATTAAGAGCTATTACAGTTTCAGCGGCACATGCATGTCAAGCACCGCCTGGAGTTAACACACAAACATAAAGCTACCGCTCACTGTGTTTCATGGAAATTACCGTCCAAGAATCCATTTAGATCTTTATTAGGAAGCGATCAACATCCCAAAATAAAAGTCACAGCTGGTGTAACAGCATTTTCAACAAAATACCCAGTAAACAGCCAAGAGGCCTTTTTTCTCTCTCTCTCTCTCTCTCTCTCTCTCTCTCTCTCTCTCTCTCTCTCTCTCTCTCTCTCTCTCTCTCTCTCTCTCTCTCTCTCTCTCATTTTCCTGTTCCCCATCTCAAGTTTAATCTCAGACTCAGACTCTCTGTGGAATATGGGAAGTTTTCATTTAACTTTTCAAATCAAGGCCGGGGGGGGGCGTCTGTGTGTGAATCTGCGTCCGTTTGGCCGCACATCGCACGAGGACACGTTTCAGTACACGAGGAGAATCCAGTTTCATAAAGAGTGCATATTGCCTTGTTGCCTGATATCCCCTGATACCACGTTACTGATTAGTTCTCACGCAGGCATCTCGGGGTCCTAACAAGATGGCTGCAGATACAGATGCCTGTGTTGTCAACACCTCCCCAGTGTGTCTGAGCCACTTCTATACCTCTAATCACACTGTTTTTTTTTTATTTCCCTGTATTTTCACATTATTTTCATCTTTACCATCAATTTCATACTGCTGGCTATTGCATACATTACTTATAGATTCTGTTGCACACTGGTTCCACTGTGCACCATCATCTAACCTTCACAGTATTGCATTAATAATGCTGTTTGCTGTTCTTGGCTCAGCTGTTATCACATATTCATAGGCAGCCTCTCTGAAGCTGTTTGTGTGAGCAATGGTGATGGTGGTTTGACATTTTTGTGACAATTCGTTTATGAAGAAAGAACAAAAGCAACAAATTAATCAGTAATTAAAATAATCAATAGTGCAAGCTAGTCATTTAATTATTATGGATTTAATCTGAATTATCGATCAATTGTGTTTCGTGTGTCATTTTTTGGAGCAAACATGTGAAGTTTTCTATGTGAAGATTAGTTTTGATTCTCTTTGTCTTGTATCATGAGAGTCTTTATGCTTTCAAACTGTTGTTCAGACAAATCAAGTCACCTTTAAATTAAAACAAGCCTTATAGCTGAGGGCACCTTATGTTTCTCAGCTGCACCCTGGTGGTTGTTACAGGTTTCTAGGCAGATTTGTTACACTACAGCACCTGAAAAACAAACTACACCCCTATAAAACCAGGTTTAGATATACTAGATCCAGATTTTTATTTGGAACTGCTCGAAGTTTTGTTTCATCGGGATCCATGCATTGATGTCTGAAAGGAATAGGTTGGAAAACACATTATTAGAATGTAATGGCTTCCTCCTTCGCTCCTGCCCCACCACTCCACACAATGTCATGGGAATCAGCTTCGTGGTTTGTGCGTAATCCTGGTCACAAACAGACAAAAACATAACCTCCTTGGTAGGGGTACTAATCAATTGAATCAGCACAGAACCACTGCTGCTGCTGCTGGACTCCAACCAAGAGGAGGTCGGTGAACAGAGGCTCTTTGAAGCTGCTCGTCCAAATATAGAAACTGTAGCACCAGAAACCACAGGTATAGAGGGAGGAGAGTGTAATCAGGAGGTGGTGAGAACAACAGAGGAGACGAATCCGGGAGGGAGTGAGTCTTGATGTAGGACAGCCTCTGAGGGCACCACTGAGCTGAGGGTAAACCAATACGGAGCAACGCCCCACCAGCACATACTGGGCAGTGTTACTGAGGAAGGGTGTGAACAAGTATGGTTGCCATGGTGACAATGCCCTCTAGGCACTGGTGCACGGCTGGTGCGTGCCACTGATTCCACGGTGTGCAAACTGCCATAGAGAGCTCCATCATTCATAATTCATCTACTATGAGCAGAGTACTCGACAGAACTGTGTCATTCAGGCAAATACACACCAACACACACACAGACGGCCTGGTTCACATGGAGATGCAATATCCCCTCGTTCCAAGGAACAAGATGAGATCCTGAAAGGCTCGTGGAGACAGACGGACCGATGAATGGTGACGAGGAGAGGGAGCTGGTGAAGATGAAAAGAGTCGAGGAACAACAACAACAACAACAACAACAACAACAACAAAAAACAGTCTGAGATGAAACCGAATCTCCAACTCCTCTGAGTCACAGAGGAAGCAAACAGATGGAAAAGAGTAATCGATGAGGATGAGATCTATTCCTGACTGCTGCTGCTGCTGCTCGGAGCCCAATGACAAAACAAGCCGCTTTGATGTCTCGGGTGTTGCGTTCACACAGAGAACAAGCAGCGTTACACAACATCCACGCTGCTAAAACAAGGACGGCAGGAAACAAACAAAGAGGCAGCGGAAAAGAACGACTATAATAAGATGATGAGGGGTAAGAAAAGGCAGAGCACTGTGGAAGTCGGTATATTCATAACCCTTCTAACTCTAAGGGCATGTCACAATGATCGAACAACTTGGATACGTTAGATTTGATCTTTACATTTTATTAAACATCGACTGCTGGAGTCAGGCAGAGGGTTAGATAGATAGATAGATGGATGGATGCTTTATTAATCCCGTGGGAAATTCAGGGTTAACAGGATTTAAACAGGTTTGTGCATCAGATCTCACGTGTCTGAGAAATCCTTCCCTCTTATCGTCCACCTGCCACCATGACGGAGAGGATCCTTCATTATCTATGATGGCATCTGGAATCCGATCGACATTTAACTATATCACACATGTTACAAGAGTAATTACATCGTAAAGCTCAGACACAAAAGACATCTCTCTTCGACCGGAGGGGTGTGACCTCCAAAGATGTGACCACCATCCCCTCCTGAAAGTGTCTTATGCAACAAATCATAGAATAGCTCTCAGGAAACCCATTTATACTCTAACTACGCCACCTAGTGTTGAAGCAAAGACCAAACACCTTCTAATCTACAGTGGCTGATTCTGTGTCTCTGATGTCTCTCCCTGGATTGTTCTTCTCTCTCTTTCTTTCTTTGAGATTAAATCAAATTTTTTTGGTTGGATACAAGGAGCCGCACGTCGCTTCATTTGCACATCGTTATTGCAAAGGATCATAGAACTGAGGCAGAGAGAAGGCTGACACCACACGGTGGCGCTGTTGAATAACTTCACGCCGAGGAACCCAAAAGCTGTTTGACACTGCAACAATTAAAATTAAAAAGCCTTGTTTTTTGTAACACAACAGCAGGGGTGAGGTACAGTCTGGAAGCCAACGTCTAAAGTATAATGGTTGGTAGCAGATGCATTGAAGCTTTTTAAGACTGTGTCTCTGCAGAACAAAGCTTTGAGTCTGTTGGTGGGTGTCAGGAGGGATGACTGTCCAGATTTTTAGTCTGTGTGCTCTAGGACACACAGGAGACCAACAACTAAGAGGCTGACAAGGACACAACAAAAATATAAAGTAGACACTAAGTCACCTTTATGAGAATACACAAACACTGTCATGTATCCATACGCACACTCACTGGTTATCTAGCGAGTCTCACATTCACAAATCTCTAGGCAGCTGTAAGCAGCTTCTGAGCACAGTGATGGTGCAAAATTTTCATGAAACTATCTGCTGACAACACAGCTACATCCCATAGTTCTGCCTCCATGTTGGACTTCAGCTCTACTTGAGGACTCTTCTGTCAGGAACCTGATTCACACAGCATTGCACACGTGTCAAAGCACATGCTTTTAGTTTTACCTGTGCAAAACAACCAACATATTAATAATATAAATAGTTTTATTATAATTATGTGCTTCCAGTTTTTCCAAATGTGAGGATGTTGGGTTTGTTTATTCCACAAACACAAATGTTTGAAGCCATCGTTACAGCACATCAGTTTTTTTTTTTTCTTTTTCATATCTTTGCTCTGAGAAGAAACAGAGCTGTTTCTCCGAGACAAACTGACGCCTGCAAAGGCAGAAAGAGGGAAAAAGGGAGAGGCACTAATCTGCTGCACCACAATAGACTCTCAGTGGTTACACAGAGGACGCGGTGAGGTCAACGTAATCCTTCCCGCAGAAAAGACACGTTTAGGACGGACGGGCTGTCGCTGCCGGGGGAGCTTAGCTCGGTGGAGCTGTCCCTGGTGCTGAACCAGCTGCAGCTGGCCGAGCTGCTCTGCGCCCCACAGACAGACGGACGGACAAACAGACAGATGGACGAGATAGATAAGACAGGTAGAGACATAGGCTGACAGATGGATGGATTTTGAGAAAGATGCAGGCAGATAGAAACAGAGAGAGAGAGGCATTTGTTGCAGACGTGCAGTGCATTCGAGGTGATGGGATAAAAGGGATGAAATATATGATGGAGCTTTGGATCTGGCACAGCAGCCGGTCGGAGCTACAACATCCACCCTCAGTGTTTCTGAACAGACCACAATCAATAAAAATATATAAATTTGACAGACACATGCTGTGTAGGAGTATTATATTGAACTGACAGTACTGTTAGCAGTGATTGATGTGTTTTTAAAAAGATCTACATATCTATATTCCACTGAAGTCTTATATATTTACTGTACAAGCTCGAGATGACATGGGCATTCTCTCCATTATCTATACTGCTTGTCTTACATTGCCAGTATACTTCAAAAATGCTGTTTTACTGGTACAGGGAGTTCTTAACGGTCACAAACTCTAAAAGAAACGAACACTTCCCTCGGCACTGTCAAGAATACATATCGTATTAGAACATCTACAAAGAGCCATGCAGACTGACAGGAGGGGTGGGAGACAGAAATCAATCTGAAAGAAGCGAGAGGGAAACGGATAAAACCATCTCCCCCCCCCCCCCCCCCCCCCCCCCCCCAAGGGAGAATTCACACACCGCATGACCTCCCGCTGCCTCAATCAGGGAACCTGCGGATAGAGTGAGGCGGCCGGGAAACAAGCGGGAGATGAAGAGAAGAAGGAAGAGCTGAAAAACAAATAAAGGGAAAGAGAAGAGGGTTGATGTGAGCCAATTAACGGTGCAGCGCTCTGAGTTACTGGTCCTGCATGCACCTCAAAGCAGAGCAGCAGACTGACTGCCAGGCTGGCTGCTCAGCTGCATAACAACTTATGTAACAGCCTCTGCTCTCTGGAGGGGGGATAGCAAACTTTCTTCTGGAGCTGGAGATGTGTGAGCGTATCCTCCTGTCCTTCAGGGAACCGGTGTTTTCATTCTGACATGAATGGAATCAAAAATAAGGTTTTGTGTAGCGCTGGTCCCAAGAGGGGACAAGTAAGACCTCTCATGGCGTCAGTCTAAAGTTCCTCCTCCTCTTCCTGCCCTTTTCGAGTGCTTTTTTTTTTGCTTCATCTCTTTTGTTTTCCTAATGATTTAATTTGTTTAATTATACTGTGCTTTAATCTGACACCCATTTTCTCCTCAACCCAAATCTTGCATTCTTCTACAGAAGATTGACGCTTTGTCCATTCAACAATCTGGATAATAAACACATGCAATTTACTGTCACAGGAAGAAATTAGCTTCTGCCAGTTTTTATAAATAAATAAATTTAATGATCGATTTTCTGGTGATGGACTAGTTGATTAATCAGCTTATTGTTTTCGCTTCATGTGAATGCAACACAGGCAAACTCTTAAACACCTGATGGGAAATATATGTAAGGATAACAGGACTCCCACTCCAGTTTAACTGCAGTGACAGAGGTGCAGCAAATGAGCCCTTAAGTACATACAAAACTGTTTTGATTATACAGTACAAAAACAGATCAAATAAAATAAAAACAATCAATATGCGAAACAGTTAAATGGGACTTTTTTATTATTATTTGAGATTGGATTTATAATCGTTGCATCTGCACAGGAATTTCCTATTAGTTCAAAAATGATGCAGTGCAGGCATTTTGCAAATTGGGATGTAATTTCTTATCAAGATTCCAGCAGGAGGAAAGCAGCTCTGTCATGTTTACAACCAGGTGTCTCCGTGCCTCACCCACTGAGTCATGACTCAACAAAACCTCTGACAGGTGATATGTGTGTGAGTTGCGGCCGACAAATAGAAAGAGGGGACACACTCTCTCAAAAGCAGATTTAGCTGCGTGAGTCAGGAAAAGTATGAGCCAGACAGTGTGTGTGTGTGTGTGTGTGTGTGTGTGTGTGTGTGTGTGTGTGTGTGTTTGTGTGTGTGTGTGTGTGTGTGCGTGTGTGTGTGTGTGATGAAGTTGTGGTGGTACAGGGTTCTCGACAGTCTGCCAGAGCCCGAAACGTCTGCTATCGATCCTAATTTGGCAGCAGGTCCTCTGACTACAGACAGCTCCCCAATCTGCCACAGTCACCAGACACAGACTCAGCTAACTGACCGACTGAAATACAGACAGACGGGGAGAACGCAAGATATGTGTTCGATACCATACCGGCCATTTATCAACAATGTCATTTAGTGCACAGATACTGTATAGCAGCATAAATACTGTATACCCGGTCCAGACGCTCCACAGACAATGCTGCGCAGACTCGCTGTGACTCAGCAAAACAGCGGGAGCAGATGGACTTTGCTTCCCACAATCCTCCCATGAAGAAAAAAGTGACATCACCAGCAAACAACCAATCAAATAAAGATAAACTAGCAGCTAAATGGTTTGTTTTTATAGCAGAGCATATTCCCTGCTCTTAATAAGACGCAATGTGTTTAAGTGATGTCCCTCCAGGGCTCGCTATAGCCAAAAGGGGAGAAAGGAGATGCAAAAAAAAGTACGACCAGGAGGGTGTGGAGGGACAGACAGAGAGAGGGAGGGAAGGAGGGCGAGGGAGAGGGAGAGGCAGAGGATGGGGGAAGGAGAGAGTGAGGCCATATGTTGCAGCTCTTGGATTTGGGGGTGCATGCCGAGTGTGCTAATTAAACGAAGACTAAATAGCCGGAAAAACAATGGCACGTTGACAACAAGAGTCAGAGTGAGAAAAAAAAAATCAAGTAGAGGGAGGCGAGAGAAAGAAGAGGAGAGGGGGAATCTGCAGCTAACGTGATGAGAGGAGCAAATTTGTTTGATCGGAGAAAAAACTAAACATTATGTAAGTGAATAAAAAACTGATGCGTATGAAGAGGGAAGCAGAAATTCGAAATGGTGGAGGCAAATAGAAAGAAGCGTGCAGCACTTGAGAAGACAATGACGATGGTGGAGGAAGAGGAGGAGGCTGCAGAGAAAAGACAAGAAGATAAAAGAGTATTAAAAGCTCTTCGGCGTTGCCAACAAGAAGAAGGACAGGCCAACAATGCAGCTCGAAAAAGTGAGAGCTGCACTGCAGATGGTGAACAAGTGGTTCACTCTCACTCCTCTCCTCCAAACGGTATAACCTTTGTTTAGCATGTGACATTTCATTTGTACAAAGACAGAGGGCAGCATTACCAGGGACACGCAGCGTAGACGAGGTGGACAAAGGAAATAACTCTTAGGAGCGGACCAAGTTGAATGTCAAGCAGCAGCGCAGATAAGAGCCTTTAGTAGGTCTTTGTGGGTTTACAGTGATGTAAAGAAAATTCATCTGCGCAGATTTCAGGTTTTCAACTGTTGAATGAGGTCGTCTCAAAATGTCTGACAGCATCATTCATACGCAGACAATATGCACAAACATAAACAAGAGTAGGAGTTGTAATAATGCATAGTGGATCCAGGGGTGGATCCAGGGGTGGATCCAGGGGTGGATCCAGGGGCGGGGGCTAGGGGGTAGTGCCCCTGTCCTGTCGGTGAAGTCTTAAAAAAAAAAGTGTCACTCACTAACAATGTTAACAATAAATTTGACAATATGTAAAGTACACAATATGCTTGAACAAGGAACAATTCTCAAATTTATTCAGTGAAATGTGGTTTTGCTTAAAGCTACTGAGCTAACAGTTAACAGGGAAAGAGTTGAACGTGCTAACATATGCTAGAGGAAGATGATTGGTGCGAAATGACTTAGAAGGATTTGTTGTTGAGATATTTCCGTCTGGACCAAAACAGTAAACCGACAGGTCCTCACAAAACTAACATACAACTAGTGTAGTAGTGTTAATATACAGGCAGTTAATATGTGAATCATCGACACTTGCAAATGCTCAACCCACAGAGACACACACACCGAAGGATCTCATTAAATAGTTACAGCTCAACAACTAGAATGCAAACAACTCAAAGGACGACAACGTGGAATCACTTCATGCGTTGGTTGATAATTGCCTCCATTAAAAAAGCGTGTGTGTCACTGTGCGTGCCTAAGTATGCGTAAGCCTCGCACGGCTCCCGGCTGGCAACTGGGGTCCAACACAGCGTGTGTGTGTGTGTGTGTGTGTGTGTGTGTGTGTGTGTGTGTGTGTGAGTGTCTTTTCTGTGTGTGTAAACAGAGCTTTACGTGTATTAATAGACCAGTCATGTCCGTGTCCTAAGCCACTTACAGGTCGTCTACCTTCCTGATCAGACCAATCCTGCGAGGCCATCATCACAGCTTCACCGCGGGTTGGCTGGTTCCTCTGCAACCACATCTAATTATCACTAAAACACGGCCAAGGTGAAGACGCTTGCCTCAGAAATATGAGGCTGTGGTAACCCCCAGGGGAGAGGGAGCTAAAAATACCACCTATCAGATACAGTGAGACCTGAGACAGGGGGCGAATCAATAGAGCGGTGGGGGGTCGGAACTTGATATATGGCTTCTCGCTCGGTTGCCTCGTATTACACACAGAAATATGATATCTAAAACGATCACAGTGGAGTAAGCTCCCACTGGGCAAACTGAGTGTGTGGCACATATCAGAGGCTCAGAGACACTTGTTCGCGGCCTGTCACATTTCCAATTTCCAATTTCTCACAGTGATAAGAGGAGCAGACTGAAAACCACAACCAAAGCCAAAGTTTTATAACAAAATATTGATCTGAGGTCCAAAGCAAATACAGTGCACACTCACAGACACACAAATTATGAAGAGTCATAACAAGACAGCTGAGAGAGGACTAGCAGAGACAGACTGACTCTCGGGTGAACTCTTTGCTTTCAGATACCAAAAACATTATCTATTATTCATCTCAGCGCTTTTTAGCCTCTGCACCAACATTTTTAAGGAGAATCAAATGACTAAAAAGTATAATATTTGTTTTAAACCCACATGAAGAGTCTTGTGAGCAGCTGAGATGAAGAAGATGAAGAAGATGAAGAAGGTGAGGAAGATGAAGAAGATGAAGAAGATGAAGAAGATGAAGAAGATGAAGAATATGAGGAAGATAAGGAGGTGAGGAAGATGAAGAAGATGAATAGGACGAAGAAGATGAAGAAGATGAAGAAGATGAAGAAGATGAGGAAGATGAAGAAGATGAAGAATAGGGCTGTGGGGATGTACAGTACATATCCATCCTGCCCCACTGACTCCGGCCTCATTACAGGGTTAATGAAAGCAAGGAGCCTGAGCTCTGGTTCTCAGATTCTCTCTCGGGCTCCGCAGCTCTGCCGAGACGCAGCATTACTTCCAGCCAGGCCCAGAAACCTACTTCTGCCGTGGGCTGGATGACGGACGTGTCTCAGCTGACGGCAGCAGGCCCATTCTCACAAAAACACTTAACCCTTAAAGTAACCTGGTCCCAGGGCAGGTAATTAATTACCATTAGCTCTCTCAAATATTCAATAGTGTATATTTGAGTGTCATCGACATACGGTAAGTTCATCCCTTCATTCATCTCTTTGTTGTTGTTGTGATTCTTTTTCTATTCAACTTTGTATCTAAACAGTTTATGCAATTGTTAGTTCGCCGTAATTTCATAATGTCATGTTATACTGAGCCTTATTCCAGGAAACGGTTGAGTTAACACGGATTAACTACATTTCACAGAGGGTTTAAATGTGCTACACGATTATCCAGCATGTTCTCACTCCTTTGCATTCATTCCCATCTTGCTTTTCGAATCCCACATTCTTCCATTGGCAGTTCACTTAGTAACATATTCAGAGACGCACACGCTCCCACGTGCATTCACCCACGCACACATTCGCAGTCACACACACAGAAAACGAGGACTCGGTCCTGCACTCAGCCCAGTTTGGTAGCAGAGCGTGTTACCATGCCTACAGGCCCAATCAATATCACAATCTAAAAATAGAATAACCATAATAGTCTTACTTCCAATCGCAGTGGGGGGGACCGGGCGAGAGCAGCGTTTATTGTGTAATCTCCAGGACAACTGTAACAAGTGGCCGCCGCAGAGCTGTGGAGCACTAGTGCAAAAGTGCGAGTTTAATCCCCGACAGGAGGTTTCTCAAGGAAAACCTGATCTGATCTGACCGGAGTTTATTGGCTGGTGCTGGGATCTCACAGCAGGTCAGGTCAGGAAATCTGGAATGACTTCCTGCTGGGTGGAAAGCAGGTCATTACACGGCCAGCACGATTAATCTTTACAACTGGGATAAGTGGAAACACTGAGGGACTTAATGAAAAGAGCACAATCATGAGAATCACAAATTAGCCAATCGGGAGATGATTGCTGCTGTGCGACACAAAATGAAAGGACGCCCTTGATGTCAAACAGAAAGTGTTTCAAACAGCTCAATAACCTGGAGCTACAACATGACCCAGACAGAGAGCAGACGGACAGACAGAACCAGTGATGGGGACGGGAGGCGTGAGAGAGGAGGGGACACAGAGACAAACAGGAAGACACTGAAGAGGTTAGAAATATTAAACTCTCAAAGACATGTTCTCTTTCTCTTTCTTTCCCCTGTCCACAAACATGAGCATGTGCCACTTCCACATACACAGAAGCAGCCGAGAAAATGTGCATGGGTCTATTCGTATGTTTACTGTTCTCTTACACTATCTTACAATCGTTCTGTTTATACCCTCTACCTCCACAGCTGAGCTGAGAGGGAGCTGGAGAGGTGGGTGGACTGTCAAGGAGCCCGAGACCTATTTTTGTGTTGGGAGGCAAAGCTCTGGCACACATTGCTGCAGCGTGGGAGAGAACCCAGACTCCATTCACTGACTCTTTACCTCCTCTCGACCTCTTTCACTCTCTGTGTCACATGTTTGTCTCCGCAACTCTGACTGTAAGCGGGGGACACGGATGCTCTTCATTCACAAAGGGCTCATGAAAGAGAAATGAGCCTCTGGTCATTCAATATTTATCCGTTTGGAGCCGGTAACAGCCTCTTGATCTGTGTTTTCCCTTTTCAAGCAACACCATCGCACAAACCACCACCTCCTTCAACGGGTTATGCTAGTCACCTTGATTTGAACTCTTTCTGCTGCACATAAAACCTCGTCCAACACAGCAACAAAAGAAAACCCCTCTATATTTCCAGCAGTACCACCCATGATAAAACCACGTTAAAGCCTTGTCTGATGTCCTAACAATCCAATCGGACACAACTGAGAAATGTATTCATTCAGTGCAAAGATTCCTCACCAGTTTCCCCTCCAGTGTGTAGATCTTCTTCACTATTCCGGAGTCAAGCTTGATGGCGTCAGTGATGTCGGTGAGGACCTGCTCGTAGGAATGGGCGGTCTTCTTGTTCAGCAGGATCCTCACAGCCTTGCGGGGCTTCACGCCGCTCCGCACCACTGTCACCAGCTTCGGACGTATGAACTCCTTGTTCTCGCGGTTCTCCGGTCCGCTGGCCTTGGCGCTGCCCAGGGAGGGAGGGCCGCGGGAGGACGCCGCCGCCGCCTTGACGTTCACCGACCAGTTGGGGTTGACGTTCTTTGTGTAATCCAACTTTTTGAAAGCTTCAATGGAGCTGCAGACGTAGCTGTCACCTGGGAGAAGGGAGAGCGAGATTAATTGTTAAAAGCAATACAAGATTTTAAAAAAATATCAAGAGAGATGAGAAGCTCTTTCTCTTTGGAGATGGGAAGGTCACGAAAAATGGTCAGAATGACTAGAAAGGTGAAGAAAGGAGGGAATAATCTTTGTTCTGAGCAACATCTTCTAACCAGCAGCTGAAGCCACTATACATATTTGACAAACAGATTCATACAGCTTGCTTTCCTTTCTACATTTGTATATATACAGTATAAATATATATTTCTCAAATCCTAAATCGCTTAAAGAAGATGCTGAAAGCTTACAGCTCCTCCCATCACAGTAAAGTTACTGGCATGCACAGTATTGGAGTAAAACAGATCAGGGGAGAGCTAATCTTAGAAGAAACATATGCCTCTGACACCAGATGGCAATCCAACCGGTGATATAATCTTCATAATAATAATCTACAGTCTGCTCTGCTGGATTAGCCAGTTTTGGAGCACATGGAGTGTTGAGCCTGATTTCAAATGGGTCTAATTGTGGGGTCATGGTGTTAGATGAGTTCTGTGCAGCAGGTGGATGTGCAGGAGAGGATCACAGAACATGGCAGCACAGAACATGCAGCTGACATGTCAGGCAGGTTCTTTAAGAGAAGAAGCGATTCACAGACAGGCAGAATGTGTCCAACTAGATTTTCAATATGAGTCCAGGACTGAAAAGCTTTTGCATGTCAAGCCCTGGTTGTGTAACCCTCTAAGTGAGCCGTGTAGCCTTCTTAACCTCACCTTCCACAAGTTGATCAACACAGGTGATCTTCTTGGAGCCATCCAGGGTGTAGATGGTCCGGACCCCCTGGGGCAGGTTGACATTGTCGGATAGAGCGCGGGTCAGATCGGCCAGCAGTGCGTCAAAGGTCCGGAACCTGTCCACGGAGATGGCGTACACTATCCCGTCGAAGTAGCGGTCTCCGTTGCGGTAGAAGCGGACCTTCATGGCCCTCTTCTCCGCGCTCAGCGTCTTCAGGGTGCGGGTCCGGTACAGGCTGCAGTGGGCGCTGTGCGTCGGGCTCGCCACCCCGTTCATCCGCGCACTGGAGCGGCCGTGCCTCTGACCTTTGTCCCGATCGTCGAAGTGCTCCAACTCCATCTCGCTGCCGAGGCTCGCGACAACGGCCGTGCTGTCTGGGTGACACACAACGGGTTGTGGATGAAAGTTTTTTTTTAAGCGGCGGGGCAAGTCAAACAGAAACAAGCGGAGACGGGGACGAGGCGTAAAAGCAGCCGGAGTCCGTCGCTGGCGCACGGTCTGAAAATAACTCCCTAATGACAGATTAAGTGCTCTTAAGCCGGGCAGTGCTGGACAGTGCGCTCCATGACGAGTCACACCATCAGGCACAGTTGTCCTGAGGCGCAGGTGGATGTGCAGCGAGGGGACAGGGCGACGGTCACGAATCGATAATAGTCCATTAATGCCCCTCTTTATAAATATTCACAGGCTGCGTGCGTGGCACAGAGAACCGCAGCCTGTGACCCAACTCAATATAAATACCCCAGGACGCCACTGGAGCAAATAATCAAATCTATATATGTATACATTGACGAGTTTCGGATCAAGAGACGTGGATCGTCAGAAGTAGAGAATTCAAAATACAACAATAAAAGAAAGGATCACTTTTCACGTTAAGAGGATTTTGACGCACTTACCCAAACGCGCGATTAACGCTTCCCTGACGGTCAGCTCCATCCTGACTGACGCTGCGTTTCCCTGCAGATACGAAAGAAAAGAGTTCAGTGAGCTGGTCGCTGATGGTGAAGAGTGATTCCAGTCCTGGATCCTGCATAGAGAGACCCCCCCTCTCTCTCCCTCTTTCTCTCTTTCTCTCTTCTGTCTCCTCTGTGTGTCCCTTTGTGGTCCTGTTGATTTCTCCACCACCACCACCACCTCCACCAGCACCGAACACCAGTGTGTGCGTGTAGAGAGGCACGGGCTGGACTGGGAATGGACGAGGTGGCAGCTGTTTCCCCTCCCATCCTCTCCTCACCCACCTCCTCTCTGCCCCTCCACGTCACTCGGTCGTGATTTCCACCGAGGCACCCTCCCACCACCACCACCACCTCTTCATTAGGATGCAAACCCACGCTTGCTGGACGCACCCCCTCGAAGAGACACGAGTCGGGGGGGGGGGGGGGGGGGGGGGGGTCGATCTTTTCCAAATTATGAAAAACAACATTTAAAACGCACATAATAATAATAATTATAATAATAATACGTGTGGGTAAATGTGGGTCTCCTGTTTACTCCTGAAGTACCTGGATTATAATCCTATATGTATTCAATTCATTTTACATATATATAACATATAGTTATATCTGCATATTTGCGAGTGTGGATTATTTTGTTTATCAAAAGAGTTAACATAAACTGTAGATATACAAGTTGCCTATATCAGAAGTTCTGAAAGTTTTCTGAAACAACGAACCACCTATACAAAATATACATGATATATTCATATCTGCTCCCATAGGAATAATTTGACATGTGAAAGAACGACATGAGAAGATATCTTGAAAAATACATGTTTTTCTAATGAACAATATTCTAATGGATGATTCTGGAAACTTTTTGCAGACCCCCATTTGAGAACCACGGGCCCATACAACCTACAGGTTGACGTGCATGGACTAATCTCATCTCATTAAAACCTTGAGACTGCACAGGCACAGCAGCAGCCTCATGTTAAACCCACTTGAACATTTGCACGTGAGATGTTACGTAACACCCTGACTCCATTATATTAACCACAGGAGTCTCAAGGCGGCTGAACACTAACTATGTCGCTCAAACCGCACAGAGCAGCGTCCACGAGGATCCAAAACCAACGCGAAGGATGTGATGTGGGACTGCATGAGAGCTAGAGACGAAATGCTGCATGTGTCATTCTCATACGAGCTGGTTTCTTCCCATGAGCTCTGAGGTGTGTTTGCATGTAACAGCAGGAGATGATCTCCTCGAGCACTGGAACAGATAAAGACCCCTGGCCTACATCCTGGCCCCCGAGAGACCACCCAATTCTGCTCCATCACCACTCCCCTGGGATCCATATACGAGTGTGTGTTACCCAGCATTTATGTATCTGTGCCAGGGATGATGAATACTCATTGTTTTACATGTTGAATACATCACAGCGTTATTGTTTTAAAGTTTCCCTTTCCTTTGTGTGTGTGTGACATTCATTCACTGCCTGTTTTTAGAAGATCTGCTTCGTCCAATCCAAAATGTCCAACAGGGTACATGCTTGCATCTTTTATGGCTGCTACGGTGAGCAGACCAGCTTGCGTGAATATGAATCCATCGAAGTGTGTGACAGTGACAGAAGGAGACATTTTTTGGAACCCCCCCCCCCCCCCCACACACACAGATTTTCTCTATTTCAAGGAGACACGCGCAGGGACCCAGTGTGCGTCAAGAACTGAGGGGTGGACAAGGTGTTCCCGTGTCAATGAATCCTGAGGAAGCAGGGCATGTGTGGGGGGGGGGGGGGGGGGGGACTGTCGTCAGGACAGGGTAAGAAGGATGGAGGACAAGGGCAGGACACATTTAGTCCTCTCGTCTCAAGAGGAACTTGTGAGTCACTGCGGGTTTTTGTCTGTGTTTCCAAATGTGTTCAAATCACAGACCTGCAGCTTTTTTACGTTTTTAGTGCTTTCATTGGATCATAAAGTAAAGTACAGTGTTGTGCATGAACGAACGCAAAAGAACGCGCTCATTGAACACGTTCACTTTTATGAGAACGATGAACTGAACGCAACTCAATGACAAATAATGAATTTGAACGGTGAACACGTTCATATTGTAGCGTCCTCGCGTATTGACGACAGGAAACTTCTCTCTTTATGTGTAACTTTATTAAAGTCCAGCGAACACGACACACTTCTTGTTCGTAACTCCTATCATCATCCACCAGGCGCTCCGTCACTTCTCCTTATAAACACACTTTTAGCGTATTTTCCCACAATACCCTGGTAAACTACGTCACACACTAAAAACTTTCCTTAAAGGGGCAGGCCATACCTGCGACACAACAGCTCTCGGTCTCATATACAGATGGCAAGAGAAAGCAGAGATGCAGACTCAGCAACTACATCCGAGATCCGATGCACCTTATTATTATCTGAGGGATTTTTACACACTGTCTGATAAACATTCCGACAGTAAAGGCAAGGGGTAGTGATGGATAAGGTTTTCTTTAACAAGTTAAGTCTTTCATTCTCACTGTCCACCTTAAAACTATGAAATGAACTGAAATATGAACTAGTTCAGAATTTAAATGGAGAACTATGAACGTGAACTATTCATGTTTACTTGTATGAACTGAACTTTGAACTTGTTCATGAGAGTAGTGAACTTGCACAACACTGGTAAAGTAATAAACCATCCTGGACATAAAGGTTGATTTGCATCCTCACAGTATTGCAGCTGACGAGCGTGATACACGGGAGACTTGGTAATGTTGCATTCATGCATGCCAGCCATAAAATTGGGTAAAATTATTCAAAGAAGGAGAATTCTGACATCTGTGGGCAAGGCCATCGAAGCTTCTTTGCAGAAATAATTAATTTGAATTACAAGTCAAACTTCATGGAGAATATTTAATGTGGAGTGGACACTTTTATGATTTGCTTTGCCTCATAAAAAACAAACAAGAGATAATTACTTTTTTATGACCTTGACTCACGACTTCCAATTTTGTTATTGTAATAGCTGTTTCAGCGACACTCAAACACACGTTAAGACACAATTCAGCACATGCAAGATTAAATATTTCTCAATTTTAGAGCTCAGGAGAGACATTTAAAAGACTGTCCCGTGAGACTGTTGACAGATCCTGTCGGTAATCACTGCGTCTTTATTCAACAACAAGATTGCACAGCACGCAATGTGTGAACGTGGGAATGGCCGTAAAAGTCGGAATATTCAATTCACAAGTATTGTGATGTATTTCACAGCTACACTTGTCTTCTGCACACACACACACACACACACACACACACACACACACACTGCATGTACACATTTATTTTGCAGCATGGTGAGTGCAGAGATAACTGAATTAACAAGGCAGGCAGCAATAGTGTGATTCATGCTTTGACACATGGTGTATTGATTTGTCACCACATTTCACCTGGGGGGGGGGGGGGGGGGGGGGTGGCAGACGGAGGCAGAGAGCAGTGTGCCGCTAATGTGCTCTCTCTCTCATGAGGCAACATCATGAAGTCATTAATCCGAGATAAACAACCCGTCACCAGCGCAGCAGCAGCACATTCAGGATCGTTCACCTAACAAAACTGAATTCACTCTGTGCTGCTGCAGGGATTTAAGACAGTGAAGCAAACACAAAGACAAATCTCCCGTAGCTATTAGAACAGTCACTGATTCTGCAGTACTTTTATTGAATGAACAAATAAATTACTAAGTGATTGAACCATGTTTTGAGGTACAACATCCAAATTAGTTGCAACATATCATTTATCTGTACATGTGGTTTAAAGGTCAGCTTTGGAAAAAAATGGTTTTCTTAGCTTTTTAACCCAAAGTGTTATATTCATGAGATCAAATTAAACAAATTGATGAATTCATGCTGGTACTGCCTGTGAGACTTCGTCCTCAGAAAGGAGATGCTCTTCCAGCCTCGGAGTTTTGAAGCTGACAGGAACTGAACCCATCCTCCGCACTGCTCCACAAAACACCAATGAAACAGCTCCTGGCAATTTTCATATTCACTACTTGGACACAGATTTCTTCCTCCCACATCTGTAGAGGTGGTCGGTGGGTGGGACGGGGGGGGGGCTCTGTTGCTCTGCAGATGAACTACATACTGTGTGAGAGGTGGATGTGCTGCTGCTGCTTACGTAATGGAAGTTGTAGGAGATGTGTTTTGATATGACCTCACTGCGCTCAAAGCTTGTAATATCTGCCATCTCTAATATCTCTCCCTATAGAGATGCCAGACTTCATTATAAATGTGACATTTCTATACCATGAGTTCAGTGTAACACTGTTTGAGTTGTATAATAAAAACACTGGATTGTGATACTGGCTGTGGCATGTGGGTAGAAAACCTAAGAACCACTTTTGAGAAATGTTTACAAAAACATATGAATCTGACATGTACAGAAATACAAAATTCAATTCACAAATAAAAAAGAATATAGAAAATATCTTCTGCCTTCTGTCCATCATATGCAGAAGAGAGCAACATTTACTGTATTTAAAGAAAGGGCCTCTAACATCAGGTCTGGGTCAGGGACTGTGTTTTCAGGTACAGTGCTTTATGGTGGGTAACCTGTTCCCCCTTTGGGACCTGTCCTCTTCTCTCCTCTCTGCTGTCGCTCCACAGCCACCTCCTCCTTTCATGTTCGCTCCTCCTCCACCTTCTTCTTCTCTTTCTTTTCCTTTCTTAGGATGAGCCTCTGCATTCCTGCTGCTCTGCTTCCCTCTAGGCACCGAGAGATGAGAGGAGGAAATTAAAGACCTGCAGAGTGGGAATGAAGGCTGTGCTCATTTCTTCAGCATGATTAATTTATAAGCTGCGTATCAGAAGCTTGTGCAGCAACTTCACAACTAACACACAGTAATATACAGATCAGTTGGCCAGGAAATAAAAGAATGTAATCTTTTCAGAGTAAATGTAGTAAAATAGTCAAGGAGATACACATTTTAGTGACTTGTCTCTGTCTCTCTTCATTCTCAGGGCATCATAAAAGTTGTTTCCTACTTACATTTACCTTAAGTTGCATTACATTTGGTAAATCATAAGTAAATCTGAATTAAACATTAAGATAAAAGCAATAAATCTATTCTGTATAAAGATGTATTTGCTGTTGTGAAACTAATAATTGTTTATTAATAATTGAGACACCCTCAAACATGTGTTAACCATGTGAAGGGTTTAATATCTCATTTTGTTCTCTCATATCTGTGTGTCCATCAGCTCTACCTGTTGTGCCTCACTGAGCTCCTCAGCTTGCTGTCTAGCGCCCCTTGTGGCCTGGTAGAGTACTGTCTTCTTTGGGCCTCGATGGTGGAGGACAGCTGTGGCAGATGGGGACAGATGGGGACAAATTACGGTTCCAAGTGCACTTTAGACTCATAAACCTTAAGTGTAGCTGTTTTTGCATCATGTACTAGATGTGTGTGTCTGTTTCAGGTCACAGGGGAGAGCCAATCACATGTTGGGAAATGCTTCATCACATAGAAATGTGGTTGAGTTTCCTTGCAGCTGTATTTCCTCCAGCTCTGCAGGAACCACTGATGTTGCAGCATTAGGCAGAAAATCCTGAAAGTCGGGAGTTCTGAGAACTTGTATTATCACGGATCTAAGAGAACACTTACCTTGGCAATTTCTGAAAGATACGCCCGTCTCTCGTCGTTGGTTTTATGAAACGCCTGAAAGAAACAGAGGAGCTGTCAGTAATCTGTCTGCTCGAGGCAAAGTGCTTGTTGTGTGTGTATATTTCTACAATGTTAACGAGCTGCAGATTACAACAGGGAATTAGTGGTTGCACGTGAAATCTTGCTGTTTGTTGTTGAGCAGAACAATAAACAAAGAACCAAATCACCAACCTAAGAGGACATTGGCCCGATCGTAGCGGCACAAGACAAAAAAGAATGTCAAACATTCAGAAAATATCAGACAAATCTTTTTCAATTCATTGCTAAAGATCGTAATTTGTCATTTTAATGTTAAACAAGGGATAATTTAAAGCTGTTTCTGCTCAACAGAAAATCCCTGTAACTGTATCAGGGACAACGACACCAGCACCTTTCCCTCCTGCTCGGTTCTGAGGTGACAGTCCGTCAGCTGAGTCCGGAGGTCGCTCTTCTCTTCGCTCAGGAGCTTCAGACGCTGCCTCAGTGTTTCCTGCAGGGAAACGTGTAAACACAACAGGAGACTTATAGTAAAGAGGGACGAGGCCTGGTGTATTTCTGGGTTTGATTCCCTCTTGTCCTGGTTATTGAGTATTGAACATTTTAAATGTTTCTAAACCAGTTTTTAAGAACCAGTCGGGTGTTTTAACTCCGCAAACTATTTTAAAACATGCCTGCAGGCTGCTGTTGCATTTTTATGTAAGCATTTGAAATAAATATGTTAATCCTGCTTATCCTGTGTGCAAACTTGGTATGCCGGAAGCACTTTGTGGTTTTCACCCGTTTCTGTGTGATGGTGAGTTTGTGTGGTCACAAAATAATGGACGGATCTTCACAAACTTATCTCAAGACTTTGGAGCAGATCGGTCTAAGGTAGACAAAAATATGGTCTGAAAACCTTTTCCAAGATTTCTTATATGATAGATTGACACATTCTGCTTATATTGATCAGAATTTTGTTTAACCCCATCCTATGACATCATGTGATCGGTGACATCCTGAAGAAGCGACAATGAAGTCAGAAATGACATCATGCCTATTTAAGAGATGAATTTTTTTTTAATTGTGAAGCCCCTCCACAAGTTCCCAACACATACTAACTCAAAGTATATGTTATTGAAAGTATCAGGAAGATATATTAATTTGCTGATGCATTACAAAGTTCAGAATTCAGAAGTTCTGATGATTCAGCAATCATCTGTTGTTGCTCTATTTGTTACCATGGTCCTAACATGTCCTCATGGCACTAGTTGAAGACTAATCTATATTCTTCTCACATATTCAGTCTGTCTAAGTGTCTCTCTCACAGTTTGACTCCTGCTCTCCGGTCAATGTCGTGGTCCCGGCTCCACTAATGAGCATCTGTTAGCTCTGCCTTAAGGCCCAAGGACAAACACACACATTTAGACTGTATAGTGAATTCATGTGTATGTGTTAAAACGTTGTAATTATCGTGCATCACTCTCCGTTGGTTTGTAATCCTGTGATTACAGTGCTGGGATTAAACTGGTGCATCAGTGGAGAGGACAGAGGGAAGCTGTTGTCACAACTCTCCCTGTGCAGCTCGTCTCCTCCCCTCATTCTGCGTCTCTGGCTCCCTCTGCTGGTGTGAGCTTCTAACTCATGTTCACCTCCAGCTCTGGGTTTCATCGTAATTTTTTAAAACCTCACAAAGCAAAAAGGAACAGAGTGAAAACAGATGACTCACTACTGCCATGTCATCATAAGACCGGATGGAAGCCAATCGATCTGTGTGAAACAAGAGAGTGAGAACATCACGTACAAACACAATAGATACAAACTGACTAGAGATGGATGAATATATCTGAATGAAGGAATAGGAATAAATATAAATTATATTAGATTTTCCACATGCATCTTTCAAATGGGAACATTGTGAATTAACTACACCCTGATTGACTGTGCATATAGAACTGTACTTGTATACGGCTTTATTACTATACTGTATTCTTTAAGAATACTTCATCAACCTTCTTCTTTCTACTTTCAGAGCAAACAGAAAAGCCTGAACTAAACTTTTCTATGTGTTCCAGATCTTGAACTTAAGCAGTTTTTTGTGTTTAGTTCTTTTTGTAGATTTATTGCTAAGGTTCAGTTATTGGTGTGGAGAATGCAAATCAAAGTATTTGTGTGTGTAAAGTTTGATTTTAATTTACATAACCAATCAAATCTAATAAATATAAATGGCCTGCAGTTGTACTGTGCTTTTATAGTCTCAATACTGAAAGTACCTAAAAAGACAATTCACATTCAGCCCTTCACACACTGTAGAAGACATGAATAAGTCAGGAAGAAGATTATTATTAATATTTTGGTTATGAAACAAGCTGTAATGGGTCTGTATTTTGGGGGTATCATTTTGATTATTTCAATTTTATGCTATTTTCTATCACACATCCTCATTTACATCATTTGATTGGACAAACAACCTTCTGGTTAGTGGACAACCGTCTCTACCTCCTGAGCTGCAGCTGCTCAAAAACCTGAGTGTACTTCCAGAATAAAAGCCTTTAAAAGCTGGAACCTACCCATGGGGTTCCCTCGCAGGTCCTCCAGTCTCTCGTGAATGAGTGAGATCTGTCTCTCCAGCTGTCCGTTGAGCTCAGTCTGGGTCTCATACCTCGTCTTCCACTCGTTACCTGGTGCGGAAGGAGAAACAGAGGAAACCGTCACATTTCATAAACAACCGACAAGAGAGAAAGTGATAGAAACTACAGGACACCAGCCTAGATAACATTCTCTGCTTGTTGATAGAGAACTTTTTTTAACTTGAGTGAGCTTCAGTGTCGTGCTTTTGGAGTCATCTTAACTGGTTTCCCACTTTTAGAGAGAAGCAGCCATTCATTAAACAGTTTCTCTTAATGTAAAACAGATAAATATCGGAACTATTTGAATCTTCCAGCTTATTGCAAGTCAACTAAAATCTTGATTAAGTCTCTCTGCAAGGCTAGTCGTGTGAACAGCTAAATGTAAATGTTTGAGTGGGTTTTTCTTGTTAATCAAAGTAGAAGCTTTAAACTGTCTTCAGGGACTGTTTTCCAGATTTGTTACTCCAGACTCCAGTTTGCTTTTGTTGATGATAAGTTATATTTGTATTTATTAATTTACCTTCATACGACTCTTGATCTTTGCATTCAGAATCATCCATCTATCTATCTATCCATGTATCTTTCCATTTATCCATCTATCTATCCACCACCCATGCATTTATCCATGTATCCATCCATCTTTCTTTAGTGTAACTTTAATGATCATCTAACCACATTTTCAGACTTCTTCATAAGATAGTTCCAGAGGGTAAGAATAGCTTTTATCTGAGTGTAACCCCCCCCCCCCCCCTGGATCTGTGACGGGGCACTGACCCTCTCCATCCACACTGTGGAGTCGCTCCTGCAGCTCCCGCATGGTTCCCCGCAGGTCACTCACCGACTCCTCCAGCATTTCCCTGGAAGGAGGAGACAGACACACGAGGCTGATTCCACAGGGATCCAGTCAGTGATGAAGTCCTGACGTCTCCTCAGACTCTAACTCACCTCATCTCCTTCTCCTGCTCCAGCTCCTCCTGCAGACGCGTCGCATCGTACTTGCTGAACTCGCTGTCTGTAGCCATGTTTCTGTCTGTAGCCATGTTTCTGTCTGTAGCCACGTTTCTGTGTATAAACAACCGACGGCAAGTTTGTGCCTGGCGGGTTTCCATGGAGACCGCTACTTCCGGCTGCTTTAAGGGCCGTGCCGGAAACAAGGCAGCTACTTTGGCGGGAGGTTGAGATATGGATTTAAAAATGTCTTAAAATTTAAAACTGGTTTAAATTGAGAGAAATTACTCTCTTTATTAAAGATCAGTTGATTTATACTGCAGATCATTAATAACAATTGAGAAAACAAACAGAAAGAAGGAAAGAGAGAAAGAAATAAATAAAGAAAGACAGAAAGAAAGCAGTATTTTTTTACAAACATGTTTTGTACAATACCATTAAATAAATATTTTTTGCCAGAGCAATCTCAATATCTCTAAAATAATTATTATATTGTATAATTGTTTGTTTTATACGCTTCTTTATTTTTATGTTATATGTTTATTTATAAATTACTTTTTAATTTATACTTCTTAGTTTAACTGCTGAAATGCCGCAAATGTCCTAGTTATGGGATTAATAAAGAATTGTCTAGTTCTATCCTATCTTGATTTTTCACCCCTCTCTAAAATAAACTTTAGCAAATAATGTCAAATAATCAGTTAAGTGTGAGAGTTTTTTAATATTTAACATTTGTGCATAATATCACAAGATTCATACAGATCTCAATATGAAGGAGGTCATATCCGGCTGTAGCTGTACATCCACTAGTAGACCTTTAGCCAGTGAACAGGTTGTTGTAAAGAATATTAGACAGATCACTGTTATCTAAGTTAAAAATCACATTATGATAATTCAAAGCATTGAGGTATATAAATAACTTAAATAGCTTAAAATAGATCTGGACTTTGATTTCAGCTACTACCTGAGCTTGTTTTTAAATCCTTATCTAAAACAAAAAAACATCTCTTCCAAAAACAAATGGCCTATACTTCCTTTTATAAATGTACAAATGAGATAGTGACCCATCAATCAGACCTCGCACATCCTGTGGAAATCTTATTTCTTCATCTCTTCCTCTTCTTTCTTCATCGCCTCCTCTTCTTTCTTCATCCCTTCCTTTTCTTTCTTCGGCACCTCCTCTTCTTTCTTCATCACTTCCTTTTCTTTCTTCGGCAACTCCTTTTCTATCTTTGGCACCTCCTTTTCTTTCTTCGGCACCTCCTCTTCTTTCTTCATCACTTCCTTTTCTTTCTTCATCACTTCCTCTTCTTTCTTCGGCACCTCCTCTTCTTTCTTCGGCGCCTCCTTCCCCTTAATTTCTGCTGTCTCTCCGTCTGGTTTTTTGATCATGGCCTTGGCCGTCTGCTTGCCTGCGCTCTTCATGAAGGCTTTGATGCCCAGGTTGTCAATGTGGTACGCAGTCACACCGACATTGACCACCGACTGCAGAGCTTTGTCCGTGGCCTCACCTGCATCATTACCGTACCTTCACCACGGATGATACGGTGGAGTTAGGGAAGAGTAGTTTGGTGTAAATTAATAACATGTGGAGGATGTGTATGGAATTGAAATTCTAGGCAAGTATGGGATGCTCCTTCTGTCGCCAGTGTTAGTCAACACACCGTAGTTCAAGAAACACACAGTCATAATTCGCTGTGCAGCAGTTTTATTAGCAACAAACCAAGAGAAAGTGTTTCAGATAGTGTGAACAGCATCACCACCCGACACCAGAAGACACTGCAGGTAACATGGAGAGACAAACAGCAGAGGATTCAACTGTACAAAGTCAAAAAATAACTCAAAATACAAACGTATAGAATTTCTGTGTTAGCTGTTGCTTAGACTGGGATTATGTCAGATTTGGGGTTATTTTATGAGAGAGAGAGTGAAAAGAGCGGAAAGGATTTGCCTTTGCTCCCCCCCGAGTAGTCAGATGTTGCTGGACATGTTAAATAGACTCGCTAAGCCCCTAAATCTGAAAAGAAAAGGGTGTGAAAGCAGATCAGTTTCCCAGCGTACCAAGAGGAAAGCCACACAGTAGGAAACTGTAAAGACTGGTTTCTGTTCTAATGCAGTTTGAAACACACCAAAGAAAGTCAGAAACAGGCTCAACAGTCAGAAACAGGCTCAACAATCATCCAATACGATCAGAGCATTTCTATCTAAAGAGGTGTTGGAAATGTCAGAACTTACTTGTAGGTCACAGTTGTGACGGTCTCGGCTGTAACACTTTTGCCAACCAGCTTTGCTCCAGTCTCCAGACTAGACCAAACTGTAGAGAAACCTAGTTCGGATGTGAATGAGAAATTGTGCTCTTAAAAACACCATCTTTAATACAAACAGGATATTTTGACTTTTAAAGTTTGACTGAGATGGTGAGATGAGAGCAACATTTACATATTCAAGTGTTTGTAAATGCTCAAATAACTTTACACTTCCTGGAATTTCCTGTTGTGCTGGTTTTTACCTTGAACGCTGGTGGCTGCCACTAACTTGGCTCCATCCAAATTTGAAGGCTTGCCATCTTTGCTCTTCATGGACTCTGGGACCAGCTTAGCACCGTGTTTTTTAACGTGTGGCGCCACCTTATCTGCCACATGTCCTGCCACTGTACTCACTCCATTAACTGTAAACACACATAATTACACAGGGATATACAGCCAAAGAGAAAATTAAGCTTTTCTCAGGATTTACTTCAGGTGTTTGTATCTTTATTATCGTATCTGAACGCTCTAGTTCTTGTCAAGTTTTAATGTTTTTTCATGTATTGACTCGAGTCCTTACCCAAGAACTGGCTGACTCGCACAGCTCCCCCAGTGGCCGTTTTAGCCACCTGCAGACCTTTGCTGACCCGGGGGCTGACCTCTGAGGGCGTGTCCTCAGGCGTGACGTGGTCCCGGATCTTGGCCGCTCCTTTATGAATGGCCCGACCTGTGGCCTCTGCTCCTTTTACCAGCTCTAGACTAAACCGTGACGCTCCTTAAAAACAGATGTTTTACTAGTTAAATATACACAGGGAAGTTGTGTTGTCAAATTATCTATTGCGGCAACATTTTCCTTGCCTGATGCAGGAGTGAACACCACCCTCCAGTGGCCATTTTCTATACACAGCACACAGCCTAAACAAACCTGTCAGGATTCCTTGTGCCATCTTCTCACTCCATCCAGGAACTGGTCGTTTTTCCTTCTCCACAGTCAGTCCTGTCTGGTGCTGCGAGGGACCAAGAGGGACTTTCATACTCAGGTTGACGACCTCTGACCCCTCTGGACCCTGTCAGGAAATGTAGTAACGCATCACTTAAACAGGTGTTGCAAGAGGAATCATCATATTTTGCATTTTAAATGTGCCAACATTCCAAAAACATGAAAACTACTTTCTGCTTTTAAAATAGTTCCCACGTAAGCAGGAACTATTTTGAAAATACAACTGTGTTCCTTGGGATAATAGTAGGGCATGTGTTTTCACTTTCAACCCCACTGCATCATGGATATTTCCGAGAAGGAAAAAAAGGTGACAATGCAATGGATAAACGCAACAGTTAGGAAATGTTATACACTAGAAGAAACTCTCTTCAAACGTAAACCACACCCGATACATTTTATATGTGCTCCCTCCACTCCCATTCCTTACATAAGCTCGGTACTGAGAGTAAAGCCTGACCTGGATCCTGAGTTCGGCGAGCTGCGATAGGATGTCAACAAACATATCTCTGTAGGCCGCGGGCAGTTCAGAGGACAGCACTATGCCCACGTAGGACCCGGGCGTATCTGCCAAGGAGTCAGGGAACATGAAGATCCCGGAGTTGGCCAACAGCACCGGTGTTTCTGCTGTCAGTGGGTACAGCCAATCACACACCTTGGAAACACAATCAAACCACAAATCAATAAGGAGGTTGGGGAGGATGAAGGCCTCCATAGGTCAGGGGTCATCATCCATCACTATGAGAGAAGTTGGATTTATTCTAACTTATCAGCAACTGTAGTTCATTTAAAACAGGTAACAAAAGTACCTGTATAAAACATCATTAAACGTTGCATATGATTTTACTGCAGTGGGAGGGTAAGCAAATTGCAGCTTTGCATGAGTTATACATATAACAGTGTAATTTCTGAAGGATTTATTTTAGAATTAAATCCTGTTTTCCAGTTAACGGTATATGTGAATGGATGGTTTCTTATGGGACTGAATACAGATCATTTATCTAGATTTGATTATTTTTTCAGATATGAAAACGCGCCGTTATTTCCCAGCAGGCAAAGTGACCCAAGCTCTGATGTTTACATAACAGGAATTTAGCCACATCAGGTTTTAGGTCTGACATAATACGGATTCAGACTTGCTGTAGCATCGTGCCACTGGTATGCCACCCCCCCAAACAAATGACCCCACGTGAGGGCACAGCACGCCGACCAGCAGCACAACAGAAGAGCAGAGTCATCTGTTTAATGGGACCATTGTCTTGCTGGGAAACAAAGCAGGGCCAGAATACAGGAGAGCAGCCCACCAGCCTGGTGCTGTAGGAAACAGAGTCATGGGGTGAGACTGAGGTTTACTGGGCTGCATAATACACTCTTTGTAGAGGTGCCAGAATACAGGATTGTTGTTTACAAGTTGTATATTTGCTCAATACAAAAATCATCACAAAGCTCTGCACCTGGCTGTTACATCCAATGTTTTTAAAGTCGTGCTTTTGGATGAGCTGTGCCTTAAAAGTTCTGACTCTTTTAAGCCAAAACTTCAATAATCATGTACTGCTTACAGGCTCAAATTTACAGAGATTATACATCACAAATATACATTTCTGAGAATAAAGACACACTAAATACTTCTGAAGTATTATTATTTACGAACTGCAATGGGACAGCTCAACACCATTAATTTAAACTGCAAATATACAATGTTTTGTATCACTCAAATGTTTAATATAATAATTAAATATATATAATGTTTTAGCATCTGTCAAACTTATTTCATCTTCAATAGCTGAAGTGTAAAGGCAATACATTAATTATAACTGGAGCTGAAACAATAAGTACTTGAGTCTCAAATGTGAACATTTATTCAATTTTAAATGAAAGTAAACTGAATGTATTGGTGTTTTAGACCATAGGTAAACAGTTGAGCAAATTACATTTCAGTATTTCTAAGTGTTTTCTAGATTACACAAAGTGATTAAATGAGAAAATAACCGAAATTATTCACTAATGAAAAGTATTTATTGTCTAACTAACTGTTATATCCTTAATATGCCAACAAACTATGTACAGGTCATTAACACATTTTATGATGTAGATAAAAAATATACTAATATCCAATTCAACAACTTTTAAAGGTCAGTTTGACATGTTTTATCATATCATGTGTGTTTGCTGTCAAACTCAATGTGTACCAGCCACACGTATGAGAAAATTTCACCATGACAACAGCTGTGTATTTATTAGTATGACATAACTCTGTGTCTACTACTCATCTGAATACCAACACACTGACTCATAGTTAGTTCTGAAACTTGTGGAATGACGTGGTTAAACGCTGTTCACACCTCGGGGACACACGCCTAAGAAAAACCTTGTGCATACGCAGCATTCAGAAAGTTATGGTGACACACTGTTTACTTACATGTAGAAATGCTGAGGGTCGTCCCGCAGTGGAATCCTTGTTCTCAGTATCAAATGTGATGACACGCAAGTACCCTGGGTTAGACAAGGAGCTGACCTGTCCGTTCGGTGCCACAAAAAACATCTGCACACCAGTGGGGACGAGGAGCAGCTCGTTTCCATCTCGTCCTGCTGCTGCCGCTCTGCTCCGCTGCCCCGTCCAGAGCCCGGCTCCAGCAGGGCCGTAAACCAGGCTGCGGTGCCCGTCGGAGGGATTTGGTGTGTACGCTGGAGGCTGGTCCCCTGGATTAGCCATGGCTATAGCTCCTGGAGCCGCAGCAGAGAGGGAGTATCTGTACAGAGCGGAGGAAACAGGACGGGGAGGGAGTGGAATTGGGGTTGGGGCTGGGGTTGTGTTCTGGGTGGGAGGGATGGTGGGGTACAGGTGGAGGAGAGAGCCACTGGGAGGCTGATTGTTGAGATCCAGTAACAGTCGCTGCCTCTGGTCACCTGTTGTCGGCTGGGAGGTCTCCAGGTCAGAGAGGTGGGTGTTGACAGTCCTCAGTGCCTCCCTCATTCTCTGTTGGAGCTGCCTGGCCGTGTCCCAGGCCGCTCCGTGGTGCCTCTCCCCCCCAGTGGGAACCTCCACTCCATAGGTCAGGTGCTGGCGGCCCTTTCTGTAATACTCCAGGGCCTCGGCTCTTTCCCCGGCCTCTTCGGCAGTCAACCCACAGCTCAGGGAGTGAAACGCAGAGTCATGCTGGTCTTTGATGAGCAGCAGCTCAGCAGGCTCCATCGTACCGGGAGTCGGATGGAGACAGAGACTGGAGAGAAAAGAACGGAGGCAGAGTTTAAATCCAAAGAACGAGCAGAGCTCGACCAATTGGGCTGATTCCGGTATTAGGGAGAATAATAAATATCCTATACCTATATAACAGCTGATATATATATTTAATTTACTGCCATGTTTACAAAGACATATAATTGATAGGGCCTGACCACAATGTTTTTTTTTTTAAGGGACCATTGCCAATAATGGTATGGATCTGCTGTAACACCTGATTTATAGTTGTCCAAAAATTGTCAATGATTCCTGAGATTTCGTGTTAAACTCTCACAATGAGTCTTAATACTTAACAGTTGAACCCTAAACTTAGCTATAAATAAAAGGGAAACAAATACAACCAAATATATAGAATTTGAATTGAGAAAATAAACATATTTCTATGTAATATACGGTCAGGCTTGAGTAATTGACGATCGATATTTTATAGTTAACGATAAACTTTATGATAAATAACTGTATATAAAATACAAATATTTATCTTTACCGCACCGTTCATTCTGTCAAATTAAAGTTCTGATATAAGTAAACCTCAGAAGACTTTCACATTAACACACATGTAAACACGAGCTACTGGTTGGTTGTTGTTGTTTTTGTAGTTTGTTTATAAAAGTGAACAAATGATCATTCAGTTAGTTGGATGAGGACTAAAGACAAAAACAAGTAGAGGATAAAGACAACAGTGAGAAAACAGTGAGGAGGGAAGCTAAAGTTCCTCTCAGCAACATATTCAGCTAAACCAGGTGAGATAAAGAGAAGTGAATCAAGACTCCTCACTGACTCAAGAACTCTCCACAGGAAAGTAGAGTAGAAAAATCTGTGTAATGTGGGTAATGTGCCTGGAGCATCAGGTTTTACCTGAACAACCTGAATGTGAGCATCGTGTTAAAACAGAGATTTAACTTTCAAATCAACACTGAATCTTTAACTCACTTCTAAATGTACCAAGAAACAACTTCTCACACATCACATCCGACCACTGAGGCCAAACAATAACCAAGTTCCAGATTAAAAGTTTCTTACCTTCAGCCAAACTTTAAAAATCCTGCGAGAGGATCGACCTGATGGTGAATAGTTGATCTCAGAGAATCTTTCCTTCACTTGGTCAGATATCTTGTTCTTTCATTCTGAGTAAACGTCTATTCTCGGATCTATTTGCGTTCACAGATCTTCACCTGACGCAGCCGCAGCACGAGCGTCACATCAGCCAGAGCGATGGTTCCGGTCAGAATTTTCAAAATAAAACGTTAAACAATAAAAGCTTTATTCGGAAATACATGTAGCAGTACACCCGACACTTGACACATGGGAAATAAAGCGTGGCCATTTGATTTGAGCAATTCTCGATTTATCATGAACTTTATTACATTCTGCACAAAACATCAACATATATTACCACTCACGACAGTGCTTTAAAACATTTTAAATGAAATGAAATCGGAATGTCATGAAGACAGTTTTATTAATTATTATCATTTGTTGTGCTTTGTTTAAGTATAAGAGATAAACAATCTAAATTAAAAATCGTGTCCAGGGGAAAGAGAAATATCTGCAGACAGGTTTGTTCTCAGTCGTTGTTCTGGCAGAAGCTCCGGTTGATGGGTGGAGCAGTGACTCATGGGAAAAGCAGCGTGTCGGGTGGAGTGATCCTCGACACGTGACAATACCTGTAAACAGACAGAAGAATAGACGACTATTTACAGATGAGTCAACGACCCAACGAAACTGAAACTGCACATGAAGTCAAACGGCATAAAAAAAAACAAGCTACATCTCACTTTGAACTCTTGTATTTCTTCGTGATGGCCTGTTGTGGGTGACTCTCTGCCCTGATGAAGAGCTTGTGGAGCTCATTTAAGCAAGGGCCAATGTCAGCCATGGTGTAGGCAGTAAATAAAGATAAGGAATCAGGCTAAAATATAAGAAGACATGTTTTTTTTTTAAGTCTACAACCCCCAAAAAAATTACTTTTAGGATTCAGAACAATTATCCAATCAAACTTACCCAGAGAGATTCGTTCACAGTGTACAAGGCCAGGCAGAAGGCTGCCGCTGCGACTATGGATGACGTATAGTGTAGGAAGGGTTCAATTTCCATCAGGCTTAACTCAGCTACATACTAGAGACAGAAGAAAATCTGATTGAGGTAAGTGGAAAAGTGCCTCTTCAAAGGTGGAGGGCATAAAGCCAGAGTCTGGTTGAAAGGTGAGTGATTGGCTTGACTCACCAGGGCCAGGTTCTCTGTGTTGGCACTGACCGGGTGGATGGACATGAAAAGACGGAGGAACTGATTCATGGTGGGTGCTGCCATCTTGAAGGCCAGCACTTTCAAAACAAAATGCTCCATCCGAATCAGCTGCCCCTTAGTGTAGGTGCTGTCGGTGATGTACACAAAGTCATTCAGCTTGGGGGGGTAGATCTCCTCGTATTTTCTACAAGGCCAAATATCAGAAGACATCAAGTTAACCATCGGCTGAGTTGATTAGGTAGATTCCTAAAAGGAGATTCAAATCTTTTTGACAAATCAATACAGGAAAAGTATCAATAAAAAGCCCTGACAGATAATTTTTTACAGTGTGAAGTCATTTTGTAATGACGTCATCGTGACATAATACTAAAAAATTAATTGGTTAATAGAAATAAGTTGTAGGTAATGCATGACTTCACAGTGGTGTAATGGTGACATCAATGATCATGAATACATTTTACAAGCGTCAGGTCGTGGCTGTGGTCCTATAGGATGCAGACACCTGAAGAAATGCATTTTTGTATAAATGCATGAGCTAATTTTCTGACTTCTTCATGATCTCACTTCTCAAATGACATCATATGACAGGGAATCATTTTCTGATGGAGAAACGATTTTAGATGCTCTCTGTAAACCTATTACTGGTTTCCTGAGCATATTTTATTGGACTTGGATTTTTGACCAATCAACTCCTAAAGTGAATGGTTTGGAAATATACATGTAGGCCAAATCAATATCACCACGAAATCTTTCAATGCACTATTCAATTATTTTGTACATACACACACGTGGGGGGGGGGGAATAACCTAAACGTGTGCTTACGAAGCAATCAGTAACGCCGTTGTGCCAACGAGCTGCAGCTTCGCCCGCTGGACGAGCGCAGTGCCGGAGAGGAAGCGGTCCAGGTAGTTGACAGCGAGGTGCAGAGTCTCCAGGCGAAGGTTGTACTCCTGGACGACCTCCACCATCCAGTCCACCAGGACCACGCGCATGCTGCTGGTGACCTCTGGATGATTCTCCAAGTGGCCGGGCTTTGCCCTTAACCTCATCTGCCATTTGAGGCAGAAGCAGTTTTTCATGATGCATTGCAGTACATCATAACCAGGGCGTACTTAAAGTTGACTACACACAGTGACATGACAGAAATGACTCAAAGCACATATCAGTTCAGATCGTTTCGCACTTCGCTCTCCCTCAGGTGAAGGTGGATGTCCTCTGCGTACTCAGTCACAAACAGATCCTCGTCTGACATCAGGGAGTCATCTACTTCAGACTGCATAGACGATTCCAGGTATGGACCTTTACGAGTGGGAAACAGTCGTTGGGACATAAACAAGACAACACAATAATAAAAAGTCTTGATGGATGTTTTTTTAACCGGCGAACTCACTTGAACTAAGCCCCAGCAGAAGTCTCACATCTGTATCTTGCAGGCCGGCGGTTTCAGTGGCAAGGTGATAACTCTTTGTCACTACTTCTTGACCAGAAGCTGAAAGAACAACCTCACGAGCCTCTTCAACGTTTACATCACATCCAGAACTGGAGGTGCAGGCAAGAGAGGTGTGCTGGGAGCTGCCCGAGACCGAACTGGGTCTGGAAAACCGGTCTGCCTGTGGACAAATACAAGTCACCCTGATAATCACAAGAAGCTGAAATGAATACTCTGTGAACAGAATTGAAAATCAGTAAAAAAAAAAAAAAAAGTGTCTTGCTCCCCTTTACCTTGGTGTCAGATCGGCGCTGCTGCTGATTCTCCGACAGCACTCCGAGCACTGTCCGCTGTTTGGGCCTCTGGGCCTGTGAGGACTCTACTTTACTGGAAGGTTGGACATTTTCTTTGCTGCTGTGCCGCAGTGGGGCACTTGAGCTGACGTTCATCTTTAAACAGGGATACAGGGAAAGATGAAGTTGAAAATGTAAAAAATTAATAATAACGGAAACACATAATTCAAATAGCTTGGAGGGACCTAAATAAAGCGCCTAAAAACATGGACCTAATTACAGTATGCAGCACTGCAATGATCTATGTTAGTGGTTGGAACCCCAAGATGAACCTGATGGGCTGTGAGATTAGTAAAATCACACGCAATTATAAATAAAGCATTCTGTGCATCACTGCGACAGAAATTATGAATTTTCAATATTAGTTTCCTACTGTGAACTGCTGAGCTGTTTTTATTATCCAAGCCTCTAAGTCTATTCAAATTAACCAATCAGGGAAATAAAGATCACGCATTAACCTGTAACCTGTAGGCAGCTGAGAAGATGCATTCTTTTTTAAGGGTTATAAGATAAGAAAAGGTTCGATATCACATAAGCAGCACATGTTGTACATCAATTAGGTGGTTGCTCTATGCCCCCCTGACAGCAGGATTGAATCTAGTTTTTGAGTGTAAAGTATCATAAATAATTAAATATGTGACAGGTGATGTATTAAAATAGCTTGTTTGCATTTTTGAACGCTACAATATGTAATTCATTATCACACTGTAATAATAACTACATATAGCAGCTTTCAAAACAGTTAAAAAGGTAAAGAAGCTAACAATTACAAGCATTAGAGCACAAATACAAACGTAACATATTGGAAAAGAGAGAAGCTGAACATAAACTGTAGTTTATTTTATAAAATATACTAATTGTTTAAAAGATGAGTGCAGGTATAAAGGTTACAATCACGGAATTCAACCAAATTTCCTTCACAGACACCTGCAGGGAGATGGTGGAAATTTCAGGCATTAAAAGAAGTAGCTTGAACATTGAAAAGATTAAATAAAAGTGGACTGATGCACAAATCTCTGTATCATCAGTTCTCTAAGTTCTCCCACGCGCATGGTGCTGACCCTGCGGTTTCAGAAACATAATCACCATGGTAACAATAATTGATCAGATCGTGAGTAACAGAAAACAAACAGTTAAACAAAGACTGGGGGGGGGGGGGGGGGAATTAACAAATAAAGTGTGATTAACAGATCCACGATGACTTCCTGTTGGTTTGCACACATCACCTGCTCCTCACTGTGAACTCACCATATTCAGGCTTCACAGCTAAAGCAGCGGCGGCGGCGGAGGGATTCGTCCCGTTGCGAAACCAACGGACTATTTCACGTGGAGTTTCTCTATATATCAACCTGGAGACGAACAGCGACCCCAGGTGAATTAATGCCGCCTCCCGATTGGATGGGCTGGTTGGAGGATTCTTCCTCACGTTGTTTGTCGACCAATCAGGTTGTTTCCTCTGAGCCGTTTGTTTGTCCAGTAACGTGTCCGAGCGCCAGGGGCGGCTCTTGGTTCAGGCGACATAGGCGGTTGCCTAGGGCGCAAAATGCCGAGAGGGCGGCACCAGCAACCAGTGCACGACAAAAATAAATCAATAAATACAATGTAAATACAAAACAATATAAAAACCCTACAGACTAAGTAGCAGGGGGAAATGAGCTTTTAATAAATGAATTGATAAGTCGAGCAACAGAAAATTACCGGTCAACTATTTAGATATTCTAAAAACATTTCTTTCTACTTTTAATTTCCTGTTGTGTTTCTAATTGTTATTAATGTTGGTGACATTTCCTTGATAAATGTGTGGAGGTTTTATTAAACTACTGGAAACTTCTGGACCAATATCCACACAACTTGATAGAAGGAAGCTGCATCGATCAGAGATGAACCTATACGGCTCTGTTGAGCTCTACTGAGTGCCAGTCTATTGAATACAGGTCTCTTAGAATAATTTAGATAAACTATTAATATTAGAAGAAGAGAATTTCCTCCTCAAACAGAGAAACTGTCTCTGTTTACACCTTAATCCTAATATAGCTTAAAAACCCAAAGCAAAGAATTAAATCATTTCAACCTGCATCAGTAGACATTCAATTATCTGAAATAGTTTTAATAACACATGCACTTGTCAAAGTGTAGGTGTGCTATGTCTTGACCGCGTCTAACGGTCGAAGTCATGCGTCAGGCACGTCAACAGACGGTCAGTTGTTTACTTGAGCTTCACATTAAAATGATCTGATTAGACATCAATATGGAATCTATTATATTCCTCTTAGGTTTGTATAGTAATAATAACAATAACAATAATAATAATAACAATAATAATGATAAACTTCAGTTATATAGCACATTTCAGAACACAGTTACAAAGTGCTTTACAAGTTCAAAATGAAAAATTTAAGGCAAATAGGAAACAGCTAAATGGAATTTGAAGATCATACAGCATTAGAGCTCAAACCTATAAACTATATAAGAGACTTAAAAAGAGGATATGGAGTTTTCCTTATGGATGTTCCTTAATTTTATTTTTTTCCTTTTCAATTAATAGAATTTCATGTCTATTAAATAAATATTGTCTTTTAAATATTTGTGATTCCGAAACTTTTACTATGCTCATGATTAAATGACCTGTCTGTTTTATTGTGTTGCACAGTGGTTCTGACCTCACCAGTAATATCAAAGTATCCTGATGGAACATTGTCTGTGTTTCTCCAGTTTCCTTCAGGCCTTCTAAGTGTCCTAGTAAAGGTGGAAATATACCATGGAGCAGAACGACTGAGCAATCACCATTTAATAGAGGATTATATGTTCAGTAACAACTTGAACATCATCCATTTATAACACAATATATGTAGAGTTGTGTGGTTCCGTGGAACAAGATTTACACTGTCCAGCAAAAACTATGCGAAGTAGATGATACATTTAAGGTCGATAAAAATAGATAATTGTTAATAACAGAAAAGGAAAAGTCACCTTACATCGACAGATCAATGTTCAGTCTGTTTAGAGAGCAACCTGCTGACAGCCTGCAAGTCCCTCATTGACCATTAGATGGCAGCCTTCCTCTTCAGAGACAACAGCCTGATGTTTTTCCATCAGCAGTTCAGTCAAGCAGACTTTAGACATCTTGTCACGTCACAAAAACATTTTGGAGCTTGTCACATTTGGTCACCACAAACACACACAGGCTACAAAAAAAAACAAAAAAACAAGAATAATGTAAAATTCACCATTTGACCTTTTGACCCCGTTATTTTTTTTTTACAAATGATCACTGAACCTCTGCTGAGCCCAACTCCTCAGGGATGGAGAGGATGAAAAGTGGATTCAGTTGATTTAAACACTTTGGTACTTGGACTCTGCTTAAGTTTCCACTTTTCTATGACTGCAAACCATGCAGATGTTTAAATGTCCGTTGTCTCTATCATTATATGATCTACAGGAGGTATTCAAAGGAGGCAGGTAGAAGAACCTGGGAGGATCCAGGGCCATTGACTTCCAGACTTGTCGTGCCGCTGCTGCTACTGCTGAGCAGCTCCACTGGAGCAACGGCAGATTACGGATTCCAATTTGCAACCTTTTGGCCACAAGGCTGCTTCTTGAACCCTCTGTCAACCATCACTCTTAATACTTTACCGGCAAATGCATGTGATGGAGGACTCCTTCTCTTGGTTTTACCGGGTTTTTCTTAAACGTGCACCAGAATAATATGTTAAAAAGGATTTTTTTCGATTGCATTATATTTAGAAATAAAAGTATGCAGCGTTATCCGTATAGAGGCGGTACATTGTTCTCCTCAGAGTGTACAATTATGCAGCGCAAAACAGACTGAAAACACAACACATATTTTGAGAGGTTAGCATGTGTATTTTTTAGGTCACAGAGGGAATCGTGATGTCATGCAGGACTCTTTCTATTAAGCTGTAATGGTAAGGCTTCAATTCCTCCACCAAGGAGGTTATGTTTGTTTGGTGTTTATTGTGAACAAGATTACACAACAATTGCTCAACAGAATACCACTAAACTTGGTGGGAGGATGTGGTGAGTGTCACAGGAGAACTCAAACGTTTTTGGTGCGGATCCAGAATGGGAACTCGAACTCAGAATGCCCTTTTACCCCAAATGAGATCCATGAATAAGTCTGAGAAATCAAAAGGTTAAAAAAAATGCTTCATCTTTTAATTTAAAGGAAAGTGGATTCTAGACCAAATGTTCCGTGGTTATTCGTCCAATAGTTTTTAAATCTAAGGCGACAGTTGGGTAGTTGCAGACATATGCTGAACGTCATTCTAGTTGACAATGAAATAACATGGAATTCTAAAATAAATAAAAAACACGAAGTAGCTGCACCTCATGTGAACACATTCTGACTATGTCAATAATACGTCGCGTAAAAGCCTATATCACAATTACACTCAGAAAATGTATTTTTAATAACATTCAAGACAATATCCAGACATTGTCAGACATCATGACTCAATGGCCTCTTCTATTTGAAGTCAACTCAAACTTGCCAATGTTACTTGCACTGAAATCTGGATCAGAGATCGTCAAGTCAAAGAGGATTCAGTCGTTTTTCTCAGTCGGACCGAGTCTTCTCATGCAGCTGCTCTCACTCTCTCTCTCTCTCACTCTCTCACTCTCTCTCTCTCTCTCTCTCTCTCTCTCTCTCTCTCTCTCTCTCTCTCACAGGTGTGTGGAGAACATTCTCAAGACCATGGTGGGATTTTTTACGTGTCTAGAGTTGAATTTGACATCAAAACCAGTTGCATCGAGGACCAAGTCTGAGAGAAACAAACACAAGAAAAGGGAATATAAATAAAAAGAAGGTTCAGTGAATATCTTTCTCTTTTCTTATCTCTTTTTTTCTCTCTCGCAGTTATGATGCAATGGAACTTTGTTCTAACGCAGTGCTGAAGAGGAGGGACTGAGTCATGGACGCACACATTCATACTTAAACACACAAACACGGTACCTGCTCGGGGGGGAGGAGACGCACAGTCTCTCCCTCTTCCTGCCACTTCCTCCGTCTTTTCATCCCTCGTCCTCATTTCCGTTCAATACCCAAGCAGATGCAGATTGTTTATGACAGATAGCACTGGGCTGGTGCCATTTCATTAGTGTGATGTATCTCTGGTGACAGCCTTGAGGCCAGATTGGCCAGGAGTCTGAGCATCACCTCTAAAATGACTGTGCCGTCCAGGAGCGTCCCCCCCCCCCAGCTGTGGATGGACATGTCTCATCTGTCTCTCTGTCAGACCCTGTTGGGAAAATGACAGCAGAGATTGTCTCACGCCTTGAGCTGAAAAATGTCCCTTTATTTTTAGGTCCCAAAAAATGTAGTGGATGTGAAAGAGGCTGAAACGTGGAAGACAATGAGATGAAATCTGATCTGCTGATATTTTATTCATGTTGAACAGATTTTCTCCTCCACCTTCGGCAGGAGACTCAGATTTTATTCTCTGAGAAATCAACGAAAGTGATGAAATGTTGCCCAATCTTGCAATTTTAGAGAGAGTGGAAAACACTTCCTGGATTCACATTAAAGTTTTATGGATTCTTCCATGACTCATACCACAACCGTCCACCAGGTTTTTGGTTAATCTGTTTTTGCATAAACTTGTTTTCAAACGAATAAACGCAGATGCTAAACACAACCTCCTTGGCCGATGACAACTTTTAGTGACACCTCAGGAACCTTCCTCTGATCGGTGAGATCTCTGTCATCTGCTATCCTTCTCCATCCAGAGCAAGTATACTCCACCAAGACCCAGCAGTCCCCTTACACTTAATAAAGCCTCAACACACTGCACACACTCATTGATATTGGTCCAAAACTCAAAATATGCCAGATTTCTTTCACCAAGATCCAAGAATGATTCCCTGGGAAATTGGTGGAAATGTCAAAAAGATTTCCCAGCTCGCACGCCAAAGTTGAATGTGCTCTTTATTGGCCCGTGTCCCATCCCCTCCACCAGATTGTGTGAAATGGCATTTGTTAAGCGTGTTCGTTTATCCTAAATATGAGAAGATGAGCCAAACTCGGTTTGTTCAATCAAGTATTTATTTAGAAAGCAATGAAAGGTAACAATAAGCAAAGCAATGGGCATCCAACAAGTCGCATCAGAACACGAGACCCATCAGAACGCATCAAACAGCCGGCGCCTGTCTATTTTATAAAAGCAGATCTTGGTTCTTCCTCCTCAGGCGTAGTCCCTCCTTCTTGGCTTTGGAATAAGGAAGTGACAAGTCTCAAAATGTTCATCTCTTGACCAGCCTTGACACAGCTGATGGCATGTGGGCCAACGGTGTTGACAATTGGAGAGAAGATTATTGTGTTCTTGCTATATCAAAACAATGTTCTGTTTGTACAGACATTCAAAACAATTTAACCAAAACAACGAAACAGCATTGTGACGCAGACACATTCTAATTTTCAAGATTAAACACTTGGAAGGAAAGGGTTATTATTAATCATTTGCGTGAAGGCCTTATCTGGCTCAAACTACTTCTATCTTTATTCATTTAGAGTTGAGTTAGACACAGACTATAGCTAAAATATTGAAATCCTAACACATTCAGTAGTTTTTGTGTAGTGCTGCTGACACACAAACAGACAAACAGGGATGAAAACATAAGCTCTTTGGCAGAAGTAAATATGGGTCATGTCAGGTTAAAGGACGAGGAGTTATATCAAAGCAACACGAGACCAACAGAAGAACGCCAGTCCTCATGTGCAAAACTGCAGGGGGTGGGGATGGGGGGGGGGGGTTCAGTTGACTGCAAAAAATCATTTAATATGTGTCGGGGAAGAGTCTCAACACCCCCCCCCACCCCCGACAAACAACAACAAACTGCATCAAATATGAGCAGCAGTGATCACGTTCAAAATAACCAACAGGCAGTTTATCTATCGGTTAAAAAAGAGAGCTGCTTAAATCTGGATGACACAACACACACAAACACACAAACACACAAACACACATACACACACACACACAGGCTGTTTAACCAATCTGCAACCAGAGGGCATCATTTGATGGAATATCAGAGTGAGTCACAATATTGCCACAAACCAATTGATGAAAGTTTAATTGTTTACTTTTTGTTGTTGTTGTCGTTAATTAGGGAATCACAGAGGAAGACGTCGACCCGAGAGGAGCAGGAAAGACTCGACTCCAAACCCACTGAAGTGCTGAAAGTCGTAAGCTGACTCACATGAAGACAAAGTGTTGCACTGCAGACTTGTTTTATCTCGACGTGCCCCCCCCCCCAGTCTCCCCCAGCCCGGGCCGTGGAACATATGAATTATGAATGTCTGAAAGAGTAACAGCCTTTTTTTATTTGCAATTTAAGGGGCCCAACAATCTTTTGGTGCACTAAATTATTCATGTATTCAAATGAATCTGACTTTGAGGACATTTTTTCCCTTTCTTCCTCTCTTTCATGAATTTAGATTGTGCCCTTCAGAGGCACAGGTCAGAATTAGTGGCAAAGGTTTTATCAGAACCGTGTTTTTAAAAGGTTTCGGCTGGGAATTCTTTTCTTTTTTTTCTCCACTCTGACATGTTTTAGTAAATTGGCTCCTGTCGTTTTTGATTCTCTACCCAGGGGAGATGTCTTTCGGGACTCTGTGGATATTGCACTGCCACCTCTCTCATTGTTATTCTGGACAACTACCTGCCTGTCAGGCTGCTGTAATGGGAGTCAATGTAGGAGAGTGTCACTCACTCACGGCTCCATGCCCTCCGATCTGTGGACATCAATTTGATTGACGCTGCATTGAGATGAAAAGCTGGAGCCCAGCGCTGACATCGAGATGTTCAGGATATTTATTTTTTTATACGACACTGAAGATCACAAATAATTCTGCGAGCGATATCTTGGAGGCCTGGAGAAAACGATTGAAATTCCGAGTGTGTCCTCATGATTTGGGGATGCAGAGATCCCGTGCTACTGCAACAAGGAGGAGACGAGTGAAAGAGTCCGATTTCCTGTGCTCATCAGTCTTAAATTTAGCTTTTCGGGAGCCTCTCTCTCTGTGGGTTGCTGTGCAGAGGAGATGTAAAACATATCCACTGCAGCATCCAAAATACAAGCACTTCTAACATGCTTGAAAGTAATTCCTCAACACTTTCCTGAGGGTTATCTCAAGGTTTAACGATGCTCCCATCAGGGTTAGCAGGATGAGCACGTCAAACCACAAACACACACTTTGCCCCCCCGCCTCATTAACATGCCGGGCAGAGGCTGGTGTCCTCACAGGGGCAGTGGCAGGATGGCACGGAGTCAGAACGGGCCCGGGATATCAGGGAATGACACGGAAATGGCGGCCACTTCTTTGCCCTCTGGGATTAGTGACAAAAGCCAGCTGAGGCCAAAACTCTTATCTCCATCCCGCAGTCCTCTCTCGCGTAAACACACAAACAAACACACACAGGCAACACAAATGCACACAAGAACACGACTTGCGTTAGCACAGACACAAGCACATGTGCTCACGCAGCCAAATTAGCTTTAGCCAAACATATTCCCTTCTTTAGGAAAATCAGGAACTCTGTGTGGGTGTGTGTGTGTGTGTGTGTGTGTGAGAGAGAGAGAAAGGGAGAGAGAGAGAGAGAGAGAGAGAGAGAGAGAGAGAGAGAGAGAGAGAGAGGACGTTTCTCTCTTTCAGACCCCCTTTTAATGGACTGTTTGAGGGTCAAGACTTGGTTAGGGTTAGAACTAGGTTTAGGTAAGAATAAGGGTTTAGGTTAGGTTAGGTTAGATAAGGTTAGGGTTAGGATTAAGATTAGAATTAGGGTTAGAATTAGATAAGGTTTAGGTTTTAGTTAGGATTAAAGTTAGAATTAGGTTTAGGTTTTAGTTCGGGTTCAGGTTTGAATTAGGTTTAGGTTAGGAATTTAGTTGTAATGGTTATGGCTCTGGTAAGGGGCTGGGGAATTCATAATAATATTGTACCCAATGTAATAATTACACTGTGTGACATGTGTCCCCCCCCACCCCCGTCCTTGGTTTCTCCCTCAACACTGTGTCAACATCCGTGAAACTGCCAACAGCGTCTCATTAAAATATTTATCAACATTTGGTTTTTTTCTGCGTCTTGGAGGCTTCAGAGATCCAAGCTCATCAGATGATCCCAGACCTCTCCCCGTGGCTGTCACATTTCTGTCTGAAGTGCACATGAAGAGCAGCCATGTGATGATGTTAGTGAACGCTGCATGGGTTTGGATGTGGAATAAAGTCTTCTCCCTCTTATCTGCGGGCTCTCTCTCTGTTCTCTCCTGCAGCCGTTACCCTGCAGAGCCGTGTCAGCGGGGCAGATGGCAAAAGACGGAGGCATCTGCGGGGGGGGGGGGGGCGCCTGTTTCCCTCCCGCGCAGAGCAGGGACAGGTGTCGTCTGCCACACACTCAACACTTTCATGAATTCCATTGAGATGCAAACAGGCTCATGCTTGAGATTCACAGACACGCACCCAAAATGGCTCATTGATCAGAAGGAACTGAATCGTATTTGCAGCCTTTCGTTCCCAAATGGTCAGCTCACCCAAATGACAGACGTTTACTCAAGTGGGACAATTCTCTCTAAAAAGAAAAACAAACAACATGTTGATTATATAAGTAATGTAACACATTGTCTTGTGTTTATTATGTGATTCTTTATATAACAGGTGTTTGGCCCCCTTCTACTTTTGAAATAGCAGCACAAGCGGTGGCCATGTTGGTCTGTGGGTCCATCACTTTGGACCAGACTGAACGATCTGGACATTAGTCCCTGGAGGAGGAGTTCGGTGTCTCTGGGGATCCTTTGACGTCTCCTCTACTTCCACCAGCGTGTCTAATGTTTAACTTTTTCATTTCAATATCTCAGAATGTAAAGCAAACAAGCCTTCACTCACCGCTGCATCTTATATGCTCGAGTTGAGTGGCCATCTCTGGCAGCACGCCGCCTTATACATTGGCATATTTTTATTTATAAAGCTATCTTGGGTCTGCTCCCCCACTACTTATGTAAGTACATCTTTAAATCCCAGAGCAATTACTGCTTACGTTCAAATGAGCTTTATTTATTAGTTATGCCCAAAGTAAACACTGAATTTGGTAAGCACTGTTTTAAGTTCGCTGCACCTGCTGCTTGGAATGCACTGCAAAAAACTCTTAAGTTAAAGGAGCTCATAAACCTTGAAACTTTGAAGACTCGTGTGAGAGAAATTGGAGCGGCTTCATACCGCACTTGTTCTTGTTTTGGTGGGAATCCGGAGCTTTAGTCCTGTTGCCTTATCTTAAGGGATCAGGGAACTTATCTTATTTGATCTGTGTTATGTGATTTTTGTGTGTCTTGTGACTGTTGACATTTTTTGTATGCTGCTGTCTTGGCCAGGCTTCCCTTGGAAAAGAGGTCATTGTATCTCAACGGGACCGACCTGGTTAAATAAAGGCAAATAAAATAAAATAAAATATCCAAACTTAATGAACGCTTCTCCACTTCCTCCCACTATCCAGAAATGAAGCCATAATATCATGGTTATGAACACATCCATCTTGCTCTGTGTCCACAATTGAAAGTTGGATTGGAGTTGTCAGTCCTGGAAACCTGTCTAGGGGCTGCCCGCCCCTCCATCATCCTTGTGACCCTCAAAATAAAAAAAAGCTGTATAGATGATGGATGGATGAACTTTGGGCAAATGGACCAAATACCTGCAAAACTACATCACATCATCAGCCTCAGCTTTACTTGTTGATTACTGCTCATTTGAACTTGAGCTTCACAGAGACGCTCTCCTCTTTAAAATATCATCAATGCTGCCGGCACCACAAACAATCCCACCTCCATCGTGCCGCGGTGGAGGCACGATGGAGAAGTACACCACAGTAAACCCTCGTGGCTTCATCCTGCTTCAGAAGAGTGAGATTTCTTTAAATGATTTGCTGGAACTGGTCCTTCCATAAGGAGTCTGTAAGTGTTGAGTCATCCAGTGCTGAACAGTTTAGCTTTAGAGTATTGGATCATCTTTGTTTATCGATTATTGATGAATATCTTTTATTCCACCTCAAGTATTTAAGTGAGCGATTTCTTTCAGCTACGTCTCCGGATGGAAATCTGTGCAGTTCTACAGAGGAGGTTTGCTCAGCCGCTGTCTTCAGAGATACTGTTTAGAGGAGGGATAAGAAGAGGAAGAGAGGGAAGTAAAAGAAAAGATAAGAGCTTGAAGATGAAGGGAGGCATGGAGAGCAGTGGTGAGGAACTGAGGGGTGTTAAACTTTCTTTCTGAAGGGTCGATCTGACGGTCTCATCCGAACAGTTCAGTCAGCAGATGGTTATATTGCCCGCCGCTGGATACTGTCCAATGACGCAGGTGGCTGACAGCAGAGAGCGAGGCTGTACCACACAGAGAAATATGAGAAATGACAGCTCAATCGTGTGTGTGTGTGTGTGTGTGTGCGTGTGTGTGTGTGTGAGGGAAGGAGGGGAGTGCGAGTGATGACAGACACTGATTTATTGATCAGTTTAATCGAACCATTTATCGACCTGCATGTCCTGCTTCAGATTTGTCTGCCCTCTAACTCGACTAATTATTGAACAGCCTCAATGTGACGAGTGTTTGCTCAGTTAGAACGAGACACACAAAAAAAACAACACACAGAAGAGCAGATTTGCCTGTTGATGTGATCGTAATTCAAAGGTGACGACAAAAGTGGGAGGGTGGAGACGGACTGAGTCACACACAGAGAGAAAGAGAGAGAGAGAGAGAGAGAGAGAGGGAAGAAGGGGATGGGATTGGAGGGAGCACTACTCCTTCTCCTCTCTCCTCTTCACCTCTTCTCTACTATTGGAAAAAAAACCTCAGTGTCGTTCATTAGTGGCAGCCGCTCAGTCGCCGGGCCTGTGTGTTCCCTTTCTGAATGAGACAAAAAGGGTCTGACATTGTCTTCTCCTGCTGTAGTGTTGTGTGTCTGTGAGTGTGTGTGTGTGCGGCATTGCATGTGTGTGTGTGTGAGTCACATTGAATGACAGAAATAGAGAGAGAGAGAGAGAGAGAGAGAGAGGGAGGGGGAGAGGGAGGGAGGGAGAGAGGCTCACAGAGAAGATCTCGGGGCAGCAGATCCGTTTTGCTCGGCTGAAAGACCAAACACAACGGGATGGATTTCTGCACGACGTGAACAAAAGAAACAAGGTGTGTATCTCCCTTTCTTTTTTAACGATTTCACATATGTAGCTGATGCTTCACACAGCTTTTTGTCATGAAATGAGTGAATGAATTACAATGGTATTAATCTGATCTGTTAGAGGACGGGGGGGAATCCTGCCGAATACAAAAAAAAGCTTAAATAATCGGTTTCCATTCAGATGCCAGAAACTTTATTCAGCTTGTCACTGCCAGCAGAGCTGTCATGAGAAAACAAAGGGAAGACGGGTACAGTCAAGGCAAAGATGAAATAGTGACAAAGGAAGGAGGAGAAAATGTATAAAGGCTCCGAGACTTATCAGCAGCTGAGGCGTGCAGTTAAAAAGGAAAGATGTATAGTACAATATACTTCAATATAGCAACTTTGCAACCGAGCGGGCTTCAAAAGGTGGCAGTTGAGAAAAAGAGGGAAGGATTGAGTGACTGAGAGACTGAGGGGGGGGGGGCATACAAATGTCCCAATGAGAACAAGAGCAGGTTTGTTTGTGCTTAAGATGAAGTGTGACTCTCAACCTGGTCATCATGATGAACACAAGAGCTGAGTGACTATCTAATTGAAAGTCAACATTCTCAGAGGGACTTGAGATTCTTTTCATCTGATTTTCTCTGGAAATGATGATGGTGGGATTTTTTTTAGCTGAGGTCAACAGCGAACATGCATTTCCCCTAAAGTCCTGATAACATGATTTGTCGGCCGGAGGCATGTCTGCAGCCCCACGCCGCCTCATCCACCACGGTGTGCTGTGACACGTCCAGCCTTTATCAGAGAAGTGCAGCTCCTGCGAATGGGATATTCAGATTCATTATTCATGCCTTTCGAGAACAAGAGTAAAAAAACGCGATTCAGCATCAGATTTATTGGCAACTCAGAAATATGAGGAGTAATTAACAGATATGAGAACGAGGTGAAAAAATACACTCCAACCCAGGGGTGAGCTGACACACACAAACACACACACACACACACACACACACACACACACACACACACACACAAAGACACACAAACACAAAACCACATCAAAGCAATATGAGCTAATTATCTACACTGGCCACTGACCAGAAAAAATGTCCAATACTAACTATTCATAACAATCTCTGGTTTTATCCCATGTTGCTGCTCTTTCACTAATTTTAGAAATCTTCCCTTTTCATGTGTCTAATATCTGAGAGAGTCAGATGATGATGAAACGGCCGTGTTCTACCCTTGCAGTTGCTTCGAGGGCACTCAGGTGCGCTGTGGGATTTCCCATTCAAATGTGAACATGATGAATAAAAAACAATCAGTTTATTGTTTGGTAAGCTCATTGAGATTCCAACTCATGTGTCAGTTTTCCTAACATTTAAAATTCATGTTTACACACAGCCAGAGACATCAGGTTGAGCCTAAAACTGAAAATAAACCAAACTGGGGGAGAAATGGTACAAAAAGGGGTCGAGAGTTTCAGACAGATAGTGAAACATCAGGTGCTTTCATCATTCCTGATTATGTCTGACCTCTCTGTGGGTTATCTGTGGTATTTAGGCCTGCTGGGGCGATTTGGAATTCATGTGGTTTAGCCTGAGGTCTGTTTTCATCTGATCTGGCTCAGAATATGAGAATTTTACATGTTTGAAATTCAGGCTACGCTGTTATCTCCTGGCAATCTGCTGCTTGAACTAAGCATGTGCACGTGTGTGTGTGTGTGTGTGTGTGTGTGTGTGTGTGTGTGTGTGTGTGTGTGTGAGACACATCTTTGGCATTTTGTACATATGCGCATGCATGAGAATTGAATATCACTTGTTTTTCTGCTACAGGCTCCGCTTGTCTTAGTTTGAGCATGTGGTCTGAATATAGTATGAGAAAGTGCATTCAGACACACACGCACACATACACACACACACACACACAAACACACACACACACACAGAATATGGTCCAAATGCCATGACATTTTGCCACACATGGATCTTCTCCATTATTCATGAAGCGGAGAGCTGTGAACTGATCAGAAAACAGTATCTCTCTCTCTCTCTCTCTCTCTCTCTCTCTCTCTCTCTCTCTCTCTCTCAGAAGTTTGGGTTTCAGTAAATATTTGCATAAGCTGAATGCACGGAATGTAAAAAAACTGTAACGAGTTGATGGCGGACTGTGTTTCGCTCTGAGTGGACAAACTGACAAAGCCGTATTCCTTATGACATATTTTATCAATGGAAACAAAAAACCTTCTTTTTTAATGTGTAAAAAAACTCCACGAGTAGTGAATATCCATGTCAATAGGACAAATTAGATAAAACAAACTGTGCAGATTATACAAAGCACAGTGATACGATTATAAAGAGATGATGAGAAAAAGAAAGAGGGTGAGGAGCAGATTGAGAAAGTGGAGCAGAGGAAGCGACGCGTCACAAAGTCTCGGGGGGAGTTGGGCTGAACGTGCACTGGATGAGATGAGATGTCGGAGGAGCGAGTTGCAGAGATCGTGAAGCTCAAGAAAGAGTTTGATCGGGACAAAAAGGGGCTTTGAGAGTCGAATGAGCAGAAACAGAAGAAAGCTGCGGAGCTCAATTCAAAGGACGCAGTGTACCCAGCCCAAGAATTACTAAGCTCCTCCCGACCTTCCTGCTGTGGCCCATGAAGAGCTGAGGTTGGACACGACAAGAAACTTTTATTGCCCCTTGTTTTGTAATGTCGACCCGTTAGCTGTTCAATTGAGTAGTAGCGTAAACATCGTGTTGCTTGCCAGCGCCATTACCTCTTTGAAAAACCAGTTAGTCACTTAAGAGCAATGAATCCTGGGATTAATGGGCCAGAAAGGATCCACCCCTTGGTGCCTTTGTCACTCTGGGATGGAAGGACACATTTGTTGGTCGCATTGGAGCTTTCGAATGTAGGCTCTGAAGGATGCAGCCCCTGAATGGAGACACGGCTACAGAGAATGTAGCCGTGGTTGAAGAATGTTTAGGAGATAACCAATGTTACAAAGAATGTTTTAAAATCTGCTGACAGAAGTAAAAAGTCATAGATGAGAATGAGAAGCTGCAGGCGGGAAGAGTGGAGTCGGGGGGGGAACAGGAGAACGAGGAGACTGAAAAGGTAGAACAGCCTCAAACAGCTGAACTCTACATGGACCTGACTGGCACAGAGGAGCAGACACTTTCAGTTGTTAAAGAAGAGCAGAGATGTTCAAGTCACGACAAGCAAAGGAAAGTAGAATAACTCCAGTCTCAGGTGAAGCCACGTCTCAATGAAAGGCTCTTGAAGACCAGTCGGGTCATTACCCTTTACCTCCGAGAGCAGCAGCTCCTGCCACCTTCCATTGTTCGGCTGCGGCGGTACGACAGAACGGCCTTTCATGCTTTTAAAAGGATTCATCTGCTCAGAGGGCGAGTGTAGGAGCCGCTGAGACCAGGCAAGATTCCCTTCCTCTGTCAGATGGACAATGAGAAGCAGAACATGGTTTGAATTGAACCTTTTACCTGAAGCCAACTCAACTTCAAAAGTTTCTGCTGATGATTCAAAGAGACACAGATACAATAGAGTTTTTGCCAAAAATTGACAAATGGAGAATGGCCAAAAAATAACTTTTAACTCTCAAGAATGTTGTTGCTTGAAAGTGATTCTTATTAAAAGTCACAAAGTGTAAAGCTGATAAAACAGCTAAAAGCTAAAAAGAGATGAAATTCAGCCAGGCTCTTGTTACAGACGTTTGAGAACAAATGAGATTACAGATTAGCAGGAGAGTGATAAAAAAATAAATAAAAGAGGTGGCATGATTTGTGTTTCCTGCTCTCAGAAAAATAAATGCTGATAAGAGAACAGAGTCTGTGCAGGAATGAGGGATGAGAGGTGAAGCAGCAGGGAGACAGGGATCAGCTGGATGGATTTAACACCTAGAGGACCAACAGCCAAAAGGACATGTTGGATAAGTCCAAGCAAAGTCACGGAAATAAACAGCCTCACAAAAGAAGATCACACAAATAACAACTCAACACTCTTTTGTCCCTCTCCCTGCAGTGGTTTAAATCCTCACCTTGCTTCACTGATATTAAAGTAGTAGTTAGACGTGGATAATGGGGTCAAAGGTGAAACAGGCTCGACACCTTCAAGACGACAAAGAGCAAACACCTTTGTCAAACTAGAGAAGACAACACAACTGGATATGAGCACTAATCTCCGGATTCTGATTCAATTCCCGCGGCTTAGGGGGGAGAGTGGGTCGTCCACTAATCGCAAGGTTGTTGGGTCAATTCCCTCCAGTCCACATGCCGAAGTCCATGGGAAAGACACAAAATACCATCCAGGCAACACTACTGTTTCCTTGAATACAAAAGTATGCACATTTAAGGCTAAAGTGAAAACACATTCACACTTTGTAGATGCAAATTGACTGAAAAATTATAAATCTATATTTTTAGATTTCGTGTGCATGCATTCAGCAAGAATAATAAGAAACCAGGAGCACTTCTAAGGGTATTATCATTGTGCCTATTTTTAAAAGTAATTGCCACACATGGACAGTCAGTAGCAGTAATGACAGTTTGAAGCACAGTGTAATGAGCACTTTGAGCACAGGCAGGACAGACAGTCCGCCCACTGATTAATCTGTAGCTTGTGTTGATAGCTGCGGGTTAGACAGTGTTAGCAGCAGTCCACACACTGGTCACTCTCCACCTCCAGCGCCTCACGTCTCATAGCTAGAGACATAAATCTCTTTTAGTTTTTAAATAGTTGGACAATTCGCGGTCCAACAGTCTTGTTAAGGCGACTCATATGGGCAGCTATCGTCTTTAATATACATTTTTAAAACTCAGGTTGTACACCATTCAAATCTCCATAACAGTTGTAGATGCAAAGATCAACGTCAGGATTGTAGAAATCGATAATGGATCGTTTAAATAAATGTTTATATGTTTTTATTGGATCGTTCTCTAGAGAGTGTGAACGTGGCCGTGTTGCTTGGCAGGAAACTCAGAAAGCAGAAGATGAATGACCTTTAAAGACACAAGAATATGATATTCTGTTACAAAAGTCAAGCCATTTATATAATTTCCCTCAATAAAGATGCATCATTATCCCAATTTGCTCGTGGTGTTCTCTGTATTACCCTGGCAGGTAGTCCTTGGGTACACAACTGGTGTTCATTCTACGTAGGCGAGTGTGTACGTGTGTGTGTGTGTGTACGTGTGTGACCTCTACAGCCTCAGCAGGACGCCGTGGCCTCTCAGAGGAGATTAGCTTGAAAAATAACTGAATGCACCACGTTGCCTGGATACAAAAAGCATCATTAAGCACAATTATCAGCCACTCCTGCGCACAATGACCGAGCCTCATCACAGATTTCAAAACAACAAATCATTACCGCCAGCGACCTGCACGGAGCAGAAAAGATGAGGGGGAGACGAGAGGAGGACGGTGGGTGTAAGACGGGGGGGGGGGGGGGGGTGGAGGAGCGGAGGCAGATAGAGGTGGAGACATGTAGAGCATGTGAGGAGGT